>NW_025889708.1:0-3332 GCF_002878395.1 Capsicum annuum
TTTGGAAACTAAAAATAAACTATTCTATTTCTACAGTCAACTGAAGCATAGCATAAATGAAGCCAATCCATTTTGAGAATGACATCAATATCTGTCATCTGTAATTCTATTAAGTCTGCTGAAGAGATTTTCTGAGATACCATAGTCGGATAGTTCCTGTATACCCGCCGGGCTATAATAGATTTACCCACTGGGGTGGAGATTTAAAAAGGAGATGCTAGGATTTTTGGACTGACTCCGAAGTCAACGGCTATATAAGGAGTTACAAAGGACATAAAAGCTCCTGAATCTAGTAAAGAATAAACATGTAAATAAAAGATCTGTAACGTACCAGTAACCAAATCAGAAGAATCTTCCTGATCCTATTAGGACTGAAGTGCGTAGAGTCTATTTGGATATTTTCCACTGGTGGCACTGAAAGAAGTACCCTTCTAATTTGATCGGACTGAGCTGTGGGACTACTATGCTGACTCTGAGAACCCACCTAAGGATAGTCTCTGATTCTGTGACTTGGCTTGCCACACCTGAGACATACATCACTGCTAGCTCTGCAGATACCCTGATGGTTCCTGCCACACTTCTAGCAAAGAGAATTTGTTTGGGCACTGCTGACACTACCCTGGGATTTTGAGCCTGGCGCCTTATCCTTATTACCGCTTCTGAATTTAGGCACTGGAGCACTGGCTGAGGACGGAGCTGGTGCTGAAGATTTTGGGTGTAACTGAGGACAATTACCACCCTCTGACTTAGGTTGAACAAAGTTGAAGCTACCCATTCTATCCCTCTCGCTCTCCTCCTCTTTCTCCTTAGTTTTTACTCCTCGATCTACTGAGCATGGACCATCAATCTGGATAAGTCCATCTTCTTAATCAGTATTGCAGTCCTACACTCCTTGACTACACTGTCAGACACCCCTGACACAAACTTACTCATCTTAGATTTGTTGTCTGCTACCATATGAGGAGCGTATCTGGACAGCTGAGTAAACTTGAAAGAATACTCTTTCATTATCATGTTGCCCTACTTCAGATTAATAAAATCCAAAATATTTGCTTCCCTCAACTCCAGTGGGAAGAACCTATCCAGAAAAGCAATGACAAACTCTTTCCATTCTATGAGCCCTACATCTGCGTCCCTCTCTGTCTTTTACTTCTTGAACCATGAGTGACCCACATCCTGCAACTGATATGCGTCCAACTCAGCACTCTTACTAGAAGTCACCCCCATAATATCTGTGACCTTCTGCACCTAATCAAGGAATTTCTATGGGTCTTCTTAGACTTAGACCCTGTGAATAATGGAAGGTTCATTCGGGTGAAGTCCCGAATTCTAGCTGCAGTATTATTGGCCGCTAGGTTAGCCTGAACAACAGCTGGCTATTAAATTTGAATAGCTACGGAATTGGCTAGAGTAGTAAATGCAACCTTGAATTCTTCATGGGAGACGTGCTTGTCCAGATGATCTGCCTGAACGGGCGGAGGTGCTGGTTGATTTCCAGTCCTTTTTCTATTCTTCTTAAGAGGTTTTTTTTGTAAACAGAAGGAAGAAAAGGATTAGACTAAGATTTTAAATTGAGCATGTTCACTCGCATGACATGAATACAGAAAGAAGGGAAACTTTTCCTAAAACATCTCGTAGCCTCATGTTGATAAGTATGGCGCGCTACACACTCATGCATAAGACTCTACTTAATGTGACTTTCAGACTCCCTAGGAAACTATTTAACCTTAGGCTCTAATATCAAGTTTGTAACGCCCCAAGTCTGTACCCATAAAGTTACACGGTGCTTACGATCCTAAAGGACCACAAGCTAACCCATGACTGGTACCTACTATGAGCACTGAATAGTAATACTATAATAATGCAAAAATATAACTGAAATTCCATAAGGTTCTGTAACTGAAATCAAAATATGGTATACTAATAAATGAATACTAAGAACTGAACATCTGTCTAAAATAATCTAGTCTAGTTTGAAAGCTTTTAACTATCTGACTATGGAGTTGATGGCATAAGTCCCTAACTAACTCAAATAAATGAATAAAATAAGTCTGTTGAAATACTAACAAGAATAACTTAGTCCTCAAAATGAGGACTCACCACTATAGTCACTACTAGTAATCTGAACTGCTAAGTATGATCTGGAGCCCGTGCATCCGAACCTATGGTATAAGACATCATAGCATAAACAAAAAGGTATATGTCAGGTCTTTGAATAGACTGGTATGCTAAGGGAGGTAGACTGATATATATAGGTTTATATGCATGAGATGATGACTAACTGAATGATATGAACATGATTGAATGAGAGTACATGGAAAACTGACACTACTATAAATACTGAGTATACAATACTATGCACGTAACTGTATTTGGGATGATACTGAAAATGAAGATTGAGTTCTGATATTTGAGATTTTTTATAACTGAATTAATGATAACTGGGTGACTATTTTTTACAGTCCTGATTCTGTAGAACTAAACTGAGTTCTATAATGGGTCTAAAACTGAAACTGAAACTATGGGAGTGATCATCTGACCGACATACCCCGATATGAGCTGAGTTAGGGTCCAACCTGTCACCCCAGTTGGAAGGGTGTTAGCACCGTTCCAATGGATACTAACCGGGTTGGGTCGATCCTAATCTAGCAGGAAGACTCATGGAACATGTACATAATTATGTCAACCCTGTTCTGGCAGGAAGACTTATGAAACATATACATGATTGTGTCAACCCTAGTCTGGAAGGAGGATGACTTACCCTACGCTGGCTATATTGTTCTGTAACACAGAGATTGCTACTAAGGGTCAAATCCTATGCTGGTAAGAATGCCCCTATCCCTGGGTTCGCACGGTGCTGAATTCTACTCCCAACTGAAAGGACACTAAACTGTTCAATAGACTGTAGTAGGCTTGACTAAGCTGTTACTGATCGTATTGACTGACTGAACTGGACTGAGTTCTATGACTGAATGAATTCTACTATTCGTGACATTACTGATACCATCCTGTAGCTACTGTAATTCAAGGCAAAAAAATCGATTGTCGGGTATTGAATACCCCTAGGACTCGATAGCATCTATACTAATAGAACATGGCAATACTTGAAATATGACAATAGTCAACTTTTCACAATGCAATCAATGAGGCATTTCATCAAGCACTTGGAAATCATGAACTTGTACATAGATAGGAATGTATACTAACATGTCATAAGTACACTATTCAATTCACATAGGCATTTCAATAAACACTTGTAAGGCATAGCTTTAGCATGTTAGAAATTTAGACACATTGTAAAGGCATGATTTCAACACTAGGGTCACCAAGGG
>NW_025889709.1:0-3250 GCF_002878395.1 Capsicum annuum
ACCGCAATATTCAAGAACAAGCTCAAAAGTCCTTGAATTCAAGCACAAATAAAGATCAAGTCCCTCAAGTCCAACAAATCAAGTTCAAATTCAAGATTAAGCTTCAAGCCCTTGAATTCATATTTGAAAAGGCGAATCAGAGGATTCATAGAGATTGTAACACTCACATTGAAATCAATAAAATCGATTGTTGCGATATTTTTTCTTATTTCGAATTATTTATTTTTCGGTCTCAACATTTTATTGTCCAACATCTACAACTATATTTAGTTTTATGCATACAATATTAGAAACCCTCCTTTATTTTGTAAAATTATCTAAAGATGGTAAACAATTTTTTCAGTCATCAAAGCTTGGTATTTCGTAAATTTCCTTTACTATTTTAGACAACTTAGTCTTATTTTATTTAGAAGTTAATGGAAATCCCAATTTTAAAGTCGGTTCGATCTATCTAATATGAATGACGTTTATATATATATATATTACGAAGTAAATTGTGCTATTAATGATCTATCTATTTCCCCTTTACTCATTCAACAATATTTTAAGTAGTTTATTATATTATTTGTTGTATTTTCTTTTGCATTGTTTTTATCTCCTACAAAAAAAATAACATAACGTCATATTTGTCGATACTATTTTTATCTTCTATAAAAAACTTAACATTCTCATCCACCAATATCAGTGGATGTGAATGTTCAATTGAGCTTTCTAGTAAGCTTAATTTTTGGATTAGAGTAGCTGTCAAGGAATGAATCAAAAATTTAAGGACATTTTCAATAGTATTGCTCCCGATGAAACAATTGTAGCTCTTCTTTCTTCCAATAATTTATTTTATGCATTTCCATATCCTCTTTAATCTATTGCATCTCTTCTCCAGACATAAAATTATCGTTCATATGCTTTGAATTGCTTACTCTGAATCTTTAATAAATATAATTACTTTTTATATTTACTCATCTTAAGCTGGTGTTTGATGTGGAGTTTCAAGTGATACATTGGAAGGTGACTAGACCTTTTTGGCATTCTTTAATTAAAGAAACTCATTACTGACCCAAATTTTTTTTCTAAAGAATCTCATTCTTAGCTTTAATTTAATGGGATTGTCAAGAAGACTATATTTTTTTAGTTACTCTTTCCTCTTTTGTTTCTAGTAATTTCTTAAACAATAATATTTTAATATATATTCAAGAAAAGAATGTTATCCTTTTTGGAGCAATTTCTAATCCATTGTCAAATACAAAGTGATGAATACCACTCCTTTTGTATATTTGACTTTTCCATAACTTACGAGGCAGTGCTACTCGGATTTCACAAAGAGAATTGCTGCCTTCTCCTCTTTAATGAGACCTCTTGCATTGTATTTTTTCCTTTTGGTTTCTCACGTTCGATATTTGTATTGAAGTTTCGATTAATTTAAATTATATATTGCAAAGATGATACTCCCAATAAAATTTTCTCCATACCTCCTGCATTGTATCTTGTCAGGAAAAAAAATAATTGTTGTGCTATTAAAATAATCATCCATTGTATCTTGTGAGAAAAAAAAGTTGTTGTGCTAATATATTAAAATAATCGTTTTCTTTCTTTAGTTTTGTTTCTGAAAATTTTAATTTAATGACTTTCAATATTTTGTGTTTGTTTGTTATCACAAGAAAAGATGGTATTTCCTTCCCTCAAAGTTTGCTTTAACAAAATATTTTCATTATGTTGCATATGTAGTGGAGCTTAGTGGGTGTTTGAATTGACTTATTTTAAAGTATTTTGAGTTTTTAAGTTTTTTTTTTTTTTAATTTTGATGGTGTTTGGGAAAGTAAAAAAATATTTTTAAATACTTATTTTTAAGTTAAAAAGTGTCAAAATAAGCCAAAAAGATAAAAGTAGGATAGTACCAACTTATGATTTTTGACTTTTAACTTATAAGTTACTTTATAAAAGTCAATCCAAACACCCCTTAGTAATCTACACTAGACGCAGATGTAGGGCTTCATATATGAGTTCGATGGGTGTTCATTACTTTTGGCTTAAATAGTTTTGGCTTATATATATCTATATCCATATATATATAAAAGCAAATTTAAAAGCTAGACAAGAAGTCACGTGGCAATATTTAGGACAAAACTTAATAATTTTGTAATGAAAAATTTGAATTTAAAAGTATTAAATTTTTGAATTTGAAAATGCCTTATCCTTTAAAAAAGAAAACAAAATTATTAGCTTTAAAAAAAAACTTATAATTGAAGAGTCCTAAATAAACTCTTACTATTTCATAAATTTCTTCCTTTATATATAATAAAATATATTTGAATATATTTGATTTAATAACAATAATAATAGATAATAGTACATAGTGATAATGCTTACTGAAAACGTGTATAACAATAGTGATAGTGTGGTTATATAATAATAATAATAATAATAATAATAATAATAATAACAATAATTTTATAAAATAGTAACAGCAGTAGTAGTACTTGGTTCATTTCTAAATAAATGATTTTAGCCTTTTCATTTTGTCTCTACATAAATGGTGTTTTGAATTTATATAAAGATAAATGATAGAGATTATATTGGAAATAATATTTTGAATCATAACTCAAATATTGAATTGATAAAATAAAAGTTTGAATTTAAAATGAAATATATAACTTTTTGAATTGAAAAAAAGATAAAGATCATATTCAAAACTGAATTTGAAAATACTTTTTCAGTATGCAGATTTTATTTAGCTATTTAATAACTTTTTGAACTTTTCAATTTAAATTTTAAAACAAATATAACTAATATTACTAAAAAAATAAGCTTTGAAATATAAAAAGATAACTTTATTAATTTATTAAAAATAGAGATAATAACTAAGAAACAAGAAATATGTGGTATAGTTTATTTAAAACTCTTTTGGAGTTACGTTGAGCTTATCCTACCAGATATTATAATCTATATGTATATAAAAGAAAAACTAAAGGTAGACAAGAAGCCCCGTGACAAGATATTAAAAATCCACGTGGCAATATTTAGGACAAAACTTAATAATTTTGTAATGAAAATTTTGAATTTAAAAGTATTAAACTTTTGAATTTGAAAATGCATTATCCTTTTAAAAAGAAAACAAAATTATTAGCTTAAAAAAAAACTTATGATTGAAGAGTCCTAAATAAACTCTTACTATTTCATAAATTTCTTCCTTTATATATAATAAAATATATTTGAATATATTTGATTTAATAACAATAATAATAGATAATAGTAC
>NW_025889709.1:3350-15865 GCF_002878395.1 Capsicum annuum
TAATAATAATAATAATAATAAATATTATTATTATTATTATTATTATTTTATAAAATAGTAACAGTAGTAGTAGTTCATTCATTTCTAAATAAATAATTTTAGCCTTTTCATTTTGTTCCTACATAAATGGTGTTTTGAATTTATATAAAGATAAATGATAGAGATTATGTTGGAAATTCTATTTTGAATCATAACTCAAATATTGAATTGATAAAATAAAAGTTTGAATTTAAAATGAAATATATAACTTTTTGATTTGAAAAAAAGATAAAGATCATATCCAAAACTGAATTTGAAAATACTTTTTTCAGTATGCAGATTTTATTTAGCTATTTAATAACTTTTTGAACTTTTCAATTTAAATTAAAAAAATATAACAAATATTATTAAAAAACAAACTTTGAAATATAAAAAGATAACTTTATTAATTTATTAAAAATAGAGATAATAATTAAGAAACAAGAAACATGTGGTATAGTTTATTTAGAACTCTTTTGGAGTTACGTTGAGCTTATCCTACCAGATATTGTAATCTATATAATCTCTTATTTCAAAATTTTGATTAATTCTTATTATTTCATAAACTTATCTCTTTTAGATGTTATAAAATATTTTTAAAATCATTTAATTAAAATATTAAGTGAAAAATAATAATATTAATAAATAGATGTAGTAGTGGACGTAATAATATACTTGACTTTTTTGAATTTTAAATAAAAATTAAAAGTATTAATTATAATAATAACAATAATAATAATTAATAGAAAAATAGTAATAGTAGCAGTAGTATTACATTGTACGGATAAAGTAATCGTGGCACTAATAATATAATATTTATAACAATTAATTAAACTTAATAGATTATAGAATAAATATAAATTTTATTTGAAAAGCCTAAAGATAAGAAAATATTAATTAATTAATTTTAAAAAAGAAGAAGTATCATTAACTAAAAATTAGGAACTTAAGATTGAAGAGTTCCAAACTCTTCTATTCCACAAATTTAATTCTTTTAAATGTTACATCAAATATATTTGAATACATATGATTTAATAAATAAAATTAGCAATAACAATTAAGATTTTTAGACTACCCTAATTTTAATTATACGATTATGATTAAAAGAAACAACAACAACAACAGCAACAACAACAACAACAACAACAACAACAACAACAACAACAACAAGTATGTAGTAGTAGCATCATAGCAATAATGATAGAAGTAACATTATTATTATTATTATTATTATTATTATTATTATTATTATTATTATTATTATTGTTATTATTATTATTATTATCACCTTACCCCCCCCCCCCCCCATACCCCTTATTAATAAAAATTACTTTAAAATTTGAATAAAAAATGAGTTATTTGATAGTTACTTTTTTATAGCATAACCTTCTTATTAGCAACTAAAAGTTTTTGCTCCTTTTTTTTATATATATTTATATTTATTCAATTTAATATTTTAATTAGTGTACTGATCTTCTTATGAAATTTGAATTCGAATGAACTTTGAGTTGAAATATATTTCTAACTTCTTAACCTTTCTATAAATACTGCTACAATGCTATATAATATTAAGCTTTCATTATCCTTCTTTGTTATTGATTATTAATTTTATTAATGAATTTTTTAAAAAAATTTAACATTTTTATTTTTTATATGCAGTTGATTGATAGTGTTATTACATATTAATTTGTTTCACTATATCCAAGTTTTAATACAAGTAAGTAATATTTTTCTGTTCGTTTGATTCTGAAGAAAATAAATTCAATTACGTAAATGAAAAATAAAACCATCTTTAATTGAGAAGTTAAGTTGATTCTTTTTAAATGATAACTTTTGTTATTATTTTGATACAATTTATTTTTGAAAAATAAATACTCATATTAATTTATGTGTTTCTATTTTTTTATGAAGAACTAATTATTTAATATGATGTTATGAGAAGTTATAGTGAATTATAAAATTTAATTATTATGAGTTCAAGTTTGAAATTCACATCAATTATTCAATATTAGATAAAATTTAAGTTGTGATAGTTTATCTATTTCTATTTGAATTTGAGATGAGAATATTTTGATGATAAGAAAGGTAATCTTATAGATAATATTATATTTTTATTTAAATTTTCAATAGATAAAGTAAAAAAAAAAAAGATTGTGATATCTAAAATACAAGCAACAACTTAAATTTTATAATGATAGTTTCTTTTGTTGGTAATGTTTTAATTAAAAAACATAAAATATTAAATCATCATAAATTTTTAATATTGTAGCCTATAATATAATTAAATATTATGTTCACAGTTACACATGAATATTATTTTTTGCATAAAAAATTAGAATTTTACTTTTTCATGTAAAATTCATATTCAAGAATATTACATGCATTCTGAAAATTCTTTTGACTCTTAGGATGGGTAAATAATTTTTTTTATCTGAGTAAATAAAATAAAATAAAATAAATTATAAAATTATAATTTAATAGATGTAAAAGTATTTAACTTGAATTTTAAATTATAACCACATATAACATATTAGATTATTTCAGAATCTTCTTTTAATTTATATTTTATTTATTTGACACAATAAAGATTATTTATTCTAATTTCTATATAATGAAGTAATTAGATAATACATATATTACCATTCATAAATTTTAAATGAAAAAAATAGGATGAGTGTGGAGATGAAAGTGGAGGTAAGGATGGGTGGTGTGGAGATGGAGGTGGAGGTGGAGGTGGAGAGGTCTCTCTATATATAGAGAGAAGCTCCATGAAAGGAAAATTAATGATTCGTATAAATCGCTTAGTGAAAAATGTCTCGAAGAAATTCAACGAGTAATTAATAATCCTGTTATACAGAAAAAAATAACTATTATGCCTTTTTCTGATGAATCGTATAGCTTTACGATTTCATCAACTAAAAAGATTATTCAATGAATTGTAATTACAATTGAAACGATCAAAAAGGAAATTTGAGTTAATATATGCTCTAAGGTTGAAAATATCATAAAAATCTTAAAAAAGAAGAGTCCCTTAATTACATATTTCTAAAATGAAAAACGAAAATTGAATTCAATATAAAATCTATTTATCCTTTTTAGAAGACGGTATGTATGTATGTACGTATGTGTGTATATATATATATGTATGTATGTATGTATATATGTATTACCTTGAGAAATAATATTATAGTTACACTTTCTTTTAAGTTAATATGATTTAACTTGCTCGAAAGATATATTTTAATATAAAACTATTATAAGTAATACTTTAATATTATCCGTGAATCGCACAGATATGTATACTAGTATATCAAATTATATTCAAAACTCAATTGCTAACACTTGAGAGTTCGTTGTCCTGAAATCATGTACTCATAAGAAAAAATAAAAAAGGATTAATGTAATATCATGTATAAAGCTTGTACGAACAACTCCTCCTAGAATAAATTTCGTATGCAGTCAAATCTTTAATCGTGTTGTGAACCAAACAAGGGAATTATGACCAACGATTTTTTTCAGTGTTTCTTGATTTCCTTTGGTTCTACTTTTCTCCATTTGTTTTCCTTCCCCTCAATTTATAAAACTATACTAAACTAATATCTCAAAAAAAAAAAAAAAACTTATTTTTCCACAAGAAATTGGAGAGAAATATGTATTTGATATTTCATATGAGCTCCAATTTTTCCAAATCTAAATGCAACATCACGAGCAAAGGGGAGAAAATGAACCTTAAGTTTTTGAAGAAAATAAGTGTTTTTGCTGCAAATATCACTATCTAGTGATTCCGTTTAAGCTATCCTCTTGTTTATCTATAACATCATTACTCAACGGTTAATTTGAATTATAAAGATTTTAAAGTTTGCTAGCTTCAAAATAAGCTATGCAGTTTTAAGCTTTAAAAAAAAAGTTATTCTTTTAATTAGTGTAGTTTTTCTAACAATCAAATACGATTTTATAACATTGTAATTGTTACTCTTCTTTTTTATCAATCAAATATAATATTTGATATCAAATACATGAATCTTTGATACCAAATACAAATATATATTTTATATAGTAATTGTATAAAAGTTTATCAATGCAGTATCAAAGTGTATCAATATAATATAAAAGTGTATCAATATAGTATAAAAGTGTATCAATATAGTATAAAAGTGTATCAATTGGGTATAGAGACTGCATGCAACTGACGGACCAAATGACTAAAAATCGAAATTAAATTGGACCGACTGACTCCAATTGTCCAACTTTTACATGAGCTGACCATTTTTTTTAAAATGATCAGCCCATGAAAAATGGTGAGCCCATGTCCTTTCCCCTTTTCAATTCGCAGCCACAAAAAGTGTCTATTTATCAAATTTTGTGCGGACCTCGAGCTCTAACATCGTCTATGATGGGCCAGGAAATGGTAATGTCGGCCCTGGTTGAGGAGTATTTTATAAGAAATTTTACACTATATAATCGTTAATTCCCTTAAAATATTCATCAAAATTATACTAATATATACTCCGTATTTTTTATTGAAATTTACACAAATACACAACTTATGTTTCTAATATTACAAAAAATCCCAACTCTCTAAACATATTACAAAAATCCCAACATATACACAGAATACTATGTATATGTCGGCTATGTTATGTATATTAATAGGGAGAGAGAGTAAAGTAATTAAAAAAGTGGAAAAGAGTGTAAATACTTTCAAAAGGGTTGGTATTTATGTTATTTATATTTTTTTTTATATATATATGTTAGAGGTTGCAATTTTATTTTTTTTTAAGTGAGTGGCCAAATGCATAACTTTCCCTATTTATAATGGCCCCATGGCCTTTTTGAACAATACAATATATGTTATATAGAAAATTATGCTTTAGATTAAAGAGATATACTTGGAATTTAAATGGATAGTATACGTAATCGGTAATGTTATACTTTTACCTAATTTTCGCAATCTTATTGAACTCATTGTTAATTATTTTGATTTTTGGACAAAATTTAATATTTTCCTTCCTGAGCTTCAGTTCTTTATAATTGGAGATTTAATACATAGAAATAACAGTTGGTTTTCTTTCATCCATAATCTTGGAGTGGATGTTCTTGGTACAAAATTCCATGTACATGAGCAAGTGGGTATTAATTAGTCTGAATAACAATAACAATGCTTGACATACGTTAGTCAATGCATCTAACGTTTTTGTGTATTTAGCTAATCAATTTTAATTTTCTTAAAAATAAAGTACATATATTCAGAAGCACATAAAACCACTATACCATCAAACATAATGTTAGGTTTAGTTAATACAATGTCATTGTTAATTAATCTAAGTAAAAATGTATAAGTGTCGAATTGGTACGATATGGCAGTGGAATAACTAATTAAGGAATTGTTTGGATATACATGATGAGATAGATGAATAAATTTTAAGTTATTCTTGAATTGCATGCATATATATATATATGTTATATATATTTCTTCTTTTCTTCTTCTTTTTCCACTTGATATAAAGAGCAGCCCATGAGACGTTTGATTGAGTTTGTGTGTGTGGTGAAAGTGTAAAATATAAATGGGTAAATTAACTATATAAACTTATTAGATTAGTTATTACAAGTTATAGCAAAACTTTTAAGTTCTCAAGTTATAACAACTTTCATCTTAAAAAATATATATAAAAATATATATTTCTTTTTGTTGAAAATACAAAAATATAATTAATGAAAAAGGAAAAGTAAGATTTAATACAATTAATATACAAATTACCTTCCTTAAAAATAGTTAACCTTAATTACTGATATTTATCACCCCAAATCCCTCTAACCGTTTATTTTTGTTCCTATTTTAATGCTTGCATTAAGAGTCCCATCTTCATACACTACCTTTCTCTGTTACACGATTTCTCTCTACCAGTACACAAAAAATGCTTGCTAACTAAGCGTTGTTGAGTATAGTTTGAAAGAAAAGCAAAAACAAGTATTTCTTTAGATAACTAATATGAATTCTATTAATTTGCATTCAATCATGATACGTCATGGAGGGAGATGAGATTCGTCAGGTTTATTAATTTATTTTTACGCCTTCTAAACGAATTTAAATATATATTTTTTGTGTTTTTCTTTAATCATCTGTTGTTACAATGTTGAATTTTGGACGTTTATCAATTTCACTAAAATTATTGTATAAATAGGAATACCGAGGGACTTCGAAATTGATGGGATAATATATGATGCAACGACCAAGTACAAAGGATTAGTAGAAGCAATCGCAACACAACTGATGATAGACACATCTGTAAATAATCTTGAAATTCGATACATAATAAGTGATAGATGTCCAACTATGATCATACACAATGATACAAGTGTGCAGGTGTATTTGGAATAGAAGAAAACGATTGTTGATTTCTTCTTAAAATATCCATTGTACGTTACAACTTTGGATAAATCGGACGGTGTAATTCACCAAACCGAAGGAGCAATTGTTTGTGTTGGGCAACAGTGTTCTAACGAAAAGAATGAACAAAAGAGAAAACTATTTTCAAAAGATTGTGTTCGTTTGATCGGGATAAGTCCAAATTTTGAAGAATTTGAAGAAGAACGTGTGGATATAATTTGTTATGTAACGAATATCAATATAGCTGTAAAACAGACTTACAAGGATAAACAAACACTGGTTAATGTTATGGAGTTGTACGCATTTATGAAACAGTTCTCTTATCGAACTGAAAGATCAAGTGGAAGCAGGTAAAAACGTTTGTATTTTTTTTGTGTATTAAGTTGGATATAATAGCTGTATGTTAATTTGATATCTATTTTTTTTGTAATAATAATTTTTTAATTTAACAACTACTATTTGGTTTGTGTGGTGGAGGACTGCACTTGGTTTCTTCATTCTTCCAGAATTAACAAATCGAAGATTTTTAAGATAAAAAATTATTGTGATATTCATACATGCTCAATAAAGGATCTAGTTTATGCAAGGCGTCAAGGAATGACAAAAGTGATAGCCGGATTGATCTTAGGTAATTATGTGGATACCAAAAGAATATACACTCCCAGCGATATTGTTTTTGACATGATGAGGGAGCATGGGATTTCACTAGATTATCATCAGGCATGGCGGGTAAAAACCAAAGTAGTTAAAATATTGCGTGGTGATCCTACCGAGTCATATCAAAAGATATCGGGTTATTTGTATATGTTGAAAAAACATTATCCTGGATCTGTTGTTACCTGGAAGAAAGTCGAAGAAAATAGATTCTTGTATGCTTTTGTTGCATTGGACGCTTCAATTCGTGGATGGAAATATTGCAGGCCAATTGTTGTAGTCGATGGAGCAACTCTAAAATCACTTTACGGTGGAACTATGCTGACTGCGAGCACATTGGACCCAGGATGTAATGTTTATTTATTTAATTTTTTTTATAATGGAAATTATATCAGAATGTTAAGGTGTATAATATTGGTATGTCATCTATATGTATTTTGTTTGTTTTGCTAAAAAGTAATCAACAATTATATTATATGAAGTATGTTATGATTGTAGGTCATATACTACCCCTTGCTTATGCTGTGGTTGATTCAGAAAATATTGCATCTTGGACTTGATTTTTTGATAAATTTAAGATTGCATTTGGGGAAAGGAAAGGTATGTATATAATGTCCGATAGAAATGAAAGTATTTGGAAGGCAACATCCGCAGTATATTCAAATCTGTCACATCATGCTTGTATTTGGCATCTGTGGTGCAACATAAAGGTAAACTTTTGTAAGAATTTTGAAGAATTGCATAAACTTTTTTTGCAATGGCAAAGGCATATACTCTACAACAATTTGAAGAGTTAATGAGAAGGGTGGACCAAATAGATAAGAGCGTTAGGGGGTTTATTCCAAATTGGCTATCATAAATGGGCAAGGGTTCATTCTACTGTCAAACGGACTTGGACAATGACATCAAACATAGCGGAATCCATCAACAACATGAACAAAATAGCTAGAAGATTACCCGTGATTTCAACAATGGATTTTATGAGGTTAATGATTGAATCATGTAATGCAAAACAGCATAAGGAGGCAACAAACACGTTAACAAGTTTGACAGTCAAATATAATGATATTTTGACAAATAATTATTCGTTTTCACAGAGAATGATAGTAAGTCCTTTTTCCATTATTTTTTACATGACTTGAATTTTTTGTTTATTGGTTTGTGTATTAAAATTGATTTTGAATGCAGGTAAAAGCATCAAATGAATTCTTGCATACTGTAAGTAATGGAGCAAAAAGATTCATTGTTTGTTTGAGAAGCATAAAGTGTAGTTGTGGAGAATTTCAATTGGATGAAATACCCTGCTCTCATGTTATGGCTACTATTACGTATAGAAACCAACTTGGCGAGAACTATTGCTCACCGTACTACAACAATAAAAATTTTAGAGATGCTTATGCCATACTAGTTAACCTCTTCCTTGTGAAAGTACAAGAGAAATACCACGTGAAGTGTTGGATGAAGTTGTATTACACCTGATTCAAAACGACCTCCCGGAATACCATGTTATGAAAGATGGAAAGCACCAAATGAAGACAAGTGTAAACGTTCAAAGATTACATGTAGTGACTGTCATCGTGAGGGGCACAATAAAAGGACTTGCCACAAACATGCACCACCAGCTTAAGATAGAATCTATTTTGGTTACTTTATGTTGATGCTAATTGTTTTTTAAAAACATTAATGATCAATAAATTAAAGTGTTAAGATTTGTTTCGTTTTAATTACTTTGTGGTTATGGATATTTATTTTTATTGGTTTTAAATAATCAAATATTTGAGATTTGGTGAATTTCTTTTTCAATTAATATGACTGAACACGTATATAATATTGGAAAAAATAACAACATACACCGAAAATGCACTGTAATGTGCAATAGTTGCAACTTGATATTCAGGTATTTGAATGAATAATAAACTAGGACTCTTACCCATGTAAGATAGTGATAGCTATTGTACATTTTAGTTTGCCTAATGGATTAAAATTTGTAGAATTATATTTGGATACATGTAAAGTTCAAAGATAATGATAAGGAAAAATAAGCAGTTAGGTATCTTTTGCATTGTATATAAATCATGTTGGAGCAGACGTAGAATACACAAGGAAAGAATCAAGAAAAATGCAAGACTTAAATGGGAATCTGCACTTGAATGGGACTCTACACGTCAAAAAATACATTGTATAACAACTGAATGCAACCAATGCATGTATCAAATTGGGTTGAAAGTTATATATCTACAAGAACTAATACAAGCACAAGAACTTTCCCAATTAAAAACATTGTTGCTTTACTTCATCACATCAATAAAGTTCAACCAAAAAGAACCAAACTCAATATAGAGTAACAAAAAAAAATCAGGGTATCCTTGTAACTATTGGAAAAGATATTACTATTTTCAAATATCAAAACATCCGTCAAAAAACACAAGAACTAAATAAGAACAACTACTGTTGTAATATTTTGTGACTGGTACTATCGTATCCTTGTACTTTCAAACTGCTTCCTAGATCTTTTGAAACCACCATGCTTGCTAGTAACATTTCCTGTTGCCTCACTTTCACTGATTGTCCCATCATTCTGCTTCTGTCTGGCATAATCCCATAGTAGTGCACCATATCTGATTCGATGGTTGACAACATCAAAAAGTCTACTAAAGATATCAAACATGCCATGACTAACGTACTCATAGAAGGCGTATACAAACATACCACAATCACTGTAAAATAGAAAATCAGCAAAATCACTTATAAAGCAACATATATATTAATATAAATACATAAAAATATAATTTAAATTTAACTTACTTAGATTGAGGTTCCTGCTGTGGTGTATCCTTCAAAATGACATACTCCAAAGGTTCACTCAGTGATTTATCAATGTATGCAGCTTCCCGATGCCAGTCAATATGTGAACGTTTTCCGTAAAAATTAGTGGCAACCAAAAACATAGGTATCATGGTTGAAAGGGACCGAACATGATCTAAAACATTCTTTGAATGAATAACACCTCCCATCATTGAATCATAAACGTATAGACACCTATGTCTAATTCGGAAAACAACCAATATCCAATGAAATGACTTACTAATATTCACAGGAATGATGATATTGTCAACAGAATCTCAGGGAACATTGGCAAGAAGTTTGTAACCCCTAATGTATTGGCTAACATGGTGTTCAGGAGTGATACAACTCATTTCTCCATTCAAACTCAACCATTATTGATGAATTGAACGTATCCATTTAGCAAAGAAGACATCGGTAGTGATGTATGTAATAGGCTTCACGACACTGTACTTTGATTTTTTTCTCAAGTAATACATTATCACGTCAACATGCTGAATAAACAAAAATTATACAATAGCATAACTAGTGTGTCCTGTACACAAAATACTCGCAAGCCAAACATACTAAGCATAAGGGATATCAAGGCAGTCAATTTATATTACTTATATTACTTATAATCAACCCAAAAATATCAAGGCAGTCAATTTATATTACTTACAATTTTTTTTTTAATGAGTATTTAATATCTATTTCATAGATAGACATCTAAAAAGGACTTAAATAGTTAGTCATAACAGAAAGTCATAAGGGATTCATATTCATAAGCTATTATCTTTCATTTTATATTAGTTGTTATATTTTTCTATTGAACATATTTTAAAAAATGTATATTTTTTATTGAACTATCTTTCATTCTTTTTAGTCTATCCAATATTGTTTACTTTCAAAATCAAAAATTTTAAGGACAACCAACTTACTAAGGTGTCCCACTTAGTAAAACTTTTACCGTCCCACATACTAAAACTTTTTCTAAAGTGGAATATGCAATCAACTTGTTCATAGCATATCAACTTTATTGTCCTTTTTATACATATTGATGAATCTACAAAATTCACATACCAAGAAGTTTATGATGTGTTTTTGTTGCCATCTTTCATTTCTCTATGGTCTTTGTTTTTCCTATTCTTTTTCCTGGTGGTCTCTTAATTGACCTGAAAATCCTATGTTTACATACACTAAATTTACATCACATATGGACAATGGATGCACAAATATACACGCAAATTTTATACTGCATGTAAGAAACAAAATAGAGTGCATGGCACTACCAAACAAATAATTAAATGCATTAAATCCCAAATCAAAGTATAAACTGTATATGATTTAGTCCATTGTAAAAAGAAAGGAGAATAGAAAAAATGATTAAAATAATTTACAAAATGCTCTTGATCAAATTTCTCCAAATTGAGCTTCCAAATGTATGATGTTTGAAAGAGAAAAAAAAAAGAGAAAGAAGAATGTAAACAAAATCAATAAAGCAGGCAGGCATAGAAGAAGTCTGAATTTCAATGCTCATAAACAAGTTGGAAAGACTATGCTTTGTACTGATATTTACACACAAAATAAATCTGAAGAAATTATTCAACACCAAATAAAATACAGAAAACATACCTCATCATTCCATGGTCGTCCAGTGTGAATCAAGGTGCGGAATCAATCTTTATCTTCAATTTTTATGCCAGTCAATACAAATTCAGGAATTATCTTGTTTTGTAAAGCAGTGTTTGCAGCACTCCTACATACATTTTCAAAAGGCAATAAATATTTTTTTGTTGAACTATTAATAAAAAAAAATTGAAATTCAAAAAGTACATTTTTTTCCTCTTGACTTTGAATTTGGATAACACCAATCAGTGAACTGCTCAATCAACAAATCTGAAGTCTCAAAATCAATATACTCCTGAAACAGATGCTTACTCTTAAAGTACAACGGACATCTTCGGGAGCTTGTGTCAGATTGATTATACACATCTACTGGAGGTTTGTCAAACATTATAGGCGTAGAGATATGTGTTTTTGGTATTTCCAATACTCTAAATGTTGATTCAAGAGCAACTAATTGGGACTCAGTAAAGAAGGGTATGTCATCCAACAGTGACTGATCATTAACATGATTATTCACAACTGGACTGTCAGAAAATGTGAATAAAACATAAGAACTCATGAAGGAATTTCAATAATGTACAATCTTGTTATTATATAAATAAAATTAAATATGAAAGTATAGAAATATTACCATCTAATCAGACAGAAACATCATCACCAAAAGAATATTTTTCAAAGACAGGATCAACAAACACTTCATCTTGCTTCTTGCTTGCACTTGGTGTTTGTAAACCAACGTCCACATTCTTATGAAAGATATAGTATTTTAATAACAGTTAGTAATAAGAAAGTTGATAACAAATATATGATAATTCAATTCAATAAAAATTAAACCTTTTTTTCAACAAATTCAGATGATTGTTGTTTAACCAATCTTAATTCATTCAATATCAACTTCACAGATTCTTGAACAAACTCCCTCATCCCATTGAATTCACTATCAACCTGAAAAGAACATAAAACAATGAAAAAGATATATCAAAAACTTATTCATATTAACAAC
>NW_025889710.1:0-2283 GCF_002878395.1 Capsicum annuum
CTTCAATTTCAATCACTTCAAGCACATGAACAACAGATGAGAAAATAACAAGAAATTTATCCAATATTTTGAAATGTGATCCCCAATGAGTATCACCCGATCATTGAAGCCCACGTTCTTAATGTAATCCTTGTCCGATATGAGCTTCACCAGACTCACGAAATTGCTTCAAATTTTCAGTTTGGTGGTGACGAAGTAACATGATAAAAAAATTCTTCAACTTCCAAATATTTTTTAGCAATAGCAACAAGTGTTAGTTTCAATTGATGTGCAAAACAATGAATATAATATGCCGAAGAACTATCTTTCATAATTAAAGTTTTGAGACCATTTATCTCTCCTTTCATATTACTAGCTCTATCATAACCTTGTCCACGTATTTTGGATGAACTTAGTGAGTGATCGGAAAGCAAAAAATAAATTTCTTTCTTCAATGAGCATGTCGATGTATCACTAACATAGACAAGACCGATAAATCGTTCTACAACTTCACCATTCTTATCAACATACCTCAAACAAGATCCATTTGTTCTTTGTGTGAGATGTCTTTGGATTCACCAACTAATATTCCAAAGTAATCTCCATTCAAGTCTTCAATTATAACTTTCAATGTTTCTTTTGTGCAAGCATTGACAATATCCTATTGAATCATAGGACAAGTCAAAGTATAATTTTGTGGAGCTTTTTCTAATATCACTTTTCCCACATTCGGATGTTTGTCTCCATGCCACCGCAAAAATCCTAAAAAGTAATCTTGATTAGTTGAAGCTTCATTTTCGTCATGACCTCGAAAAGTGTCACGACTCAATTTCCGAGTCATGATGGCACCTACCACATCCCACCGATAGGTAAGCCGATACTATAATCCAGAGCTATTGCAATGGGTTACCTTGGTAAGAACGTCCAACTTGAAACCTATATGTGAACACAACATATAACAACAACATTTCACAACTAAGGACAATCGATATTCAAACACAAATCCCACGACCTGATAGTATTAATACAAGAGCTTCTAAACTTGACAAGAGGACTTTACAATCTCAGAATCTAAAATGCCTAAAACAATCTCATACACTTGTCTCAAAAGCAAAAGATAAATAAGGATAGAAGGGATAGAGGGCAAGTCGATCCCCAAGAGCTCACCCTGTCTTCGAATATTCAACTCGTACGAACTAGCTCAACGGCGGCAACTAGAACTTAGGCCTGCACCAAAAAGGTACAGAAATGTAGTATGAGTACCAAAACACTGGTATTTGGTACTCAATAGGCATCATCAACCGACTGAGCTCAAATATAATGTAAAGACGATATAAAGAAAGACAATGATCTTAAAGTCAAGGGATAGGATCGTACCTGAATCTACTTTGATACCACTGTAACAACATCTATACTATTAAAGCAATAACATGACATACTATTTCAATATACTCCATAATCACCATAACAACTGAGTATTATTTCGAAAGCATACAACCATATACACAATATCAAAACATCTACTTGCCATAATCATCATCAACAATCTTTAGAACATACACACAAGAACTTACCACGACGTCCCATACCGTCGGAAAGTACACGAAAGAGAGCAAAATAAAGAACTCATCACGGTGTTCCATACCACCGGAGAGTACACAAAACAATACACCCAATAATACCATAAAGCACAACTACTCCATCAATTTATCAAAAACCCCGGGTAGCACATCCCCGCCATGACTCATTACCGAAATCCACTTCCAAGTACCCATACCATAATTCAACATAAAGAAAGCAACATTGTCATAGCATAGCATGTAATCATTAGTTCTATAATTCATTGATAAATACCGCAAGGTCCATACTAATTAACCTTATTTTTTTCAAAAGTCAAAAGATTACAAGTCTTAAAATTACTAGTCATCAAATTGGGGAAAAAACTACAAGCCACCCATAGTATAGGTTATTCAACTATCATAAGGCCATTCTTTAATTAGCATCATCATGACATGAGTTATCAATTAAGTCATCTCAACTTCACATATTAGGAGATAATTTAACTATCCATCACGCAATACTAGATCTATCATCATCAAACATGTCACAACCTTAAGGACTAATTTCTATATTTTAATCAAGTAAAGTTCACCAACTAGTTTACTAGGTTTCTAGGTTCCAAATAATAATCATATATTTTAGAAGTAGCTAATTATAACATAAGCCACCTTACTAGGCAATATTTCATAATATAACCTCTTATTTCAAGTCAAGTATATATATTAGGTTAGCCCTTGAATTTTT
>NW_025889711.1:0-1896 GCF_002878395.1 Capsicum annuum
TCAAGGGTATGAAAATTCACTTTTAATAATTTTATGCTTGATACTCCTATGTCCCCACTCTGCACCCCAAAAATCAAGGCTCGTCTGATGACATGTGAAATTATACAGTTTGACCTCCTCCTTAATCTTCAAAAAAGCCACCAGTCAGTGCAAATAGAGAATATCCCTCAGTTAAGGCTTGCACCACCTGCTGTGTACCATGAAAAGGTTAAGAAAAGAAATGTTCCCTCAGCTGGAGAAAGCAGCAATGGTCTGGCAAAAGCAGAGAAACTAAGTAGGAGCAAGCACCTCAGAGATATAAAAGTGAAGGGATCATCTTTAAGGTGAACTCTAAAAACAAATATATTTGGTGAGATTGCTGTTCTGTTCTACACATGCTTGATTCTTAGATATGTGCGTCATATTTCTAAAGCTTGTTTAAATGGTCATCTTTGTAGGAAAAGAGAAGAACATTAAGTTGTGACAGCACTCGGACTGTTAAGGTTGGGCAATCTTTTGTAGCTGCGAGCTGTTAATCCTATCATTATTTCTGGATATATGTTCACTAGCTTGTATATTATAGCAGAAACTGAATTCACGAGAGGGAGAAAGTATGGCTAGTACTCAGCCTGAGGTTAGACATTTAGGGGTTGTTTGGGGTGAGGTATTAAGACAAATTATCCCGGGATAAAATAATAGTCCCGGGATAAACTTTTTAATACATCGTTTGGTTTGGCAATACTCGAGATAAATTATCCCGGGACTAATAATAGTCCCGGGATAAGTTATACCACATATTTGGTGGTATAAGTTATCCCATCTTAATTTATCCTTGGATAATATTATAAAATGACAAAAATACCCTCAATCCATTACAAACACATTGCTCCAATCTTTTTCATCTCCTTTTATTTCTTCAATCTCTAATTCTTGCTTTTGAAATTGAAAAAAGATTATTGATAGCTACTTGATTATCTAAAACGCGTTATTTATGACAAATTAAAAAGATTAAAATATCTTATTTTGGAACGACGGAAATATATGACTAAGAAAAATTAACCTCTTATTAATTGAACTTTACATTTTTTTTCATCTCATTGCTTGTGAATTTTATAAATTTATACGCTATTTTCCTATATAAAGGATCAAAATATAAAATTAACAAATTAAAAATTAAAATATGTTAGATTCATATATAATAAGAATCAAAACTAGGTACTATAATTTTTTATATATCCAACAAAATATAAGTACTATAAATTTTTAAGCATAAAAAAAGGAAATTCAACATTTACTTTTTCCTTCCAAGTGTTATTTTTGTGAATTGATAACACAAAGTTCATACTACACAATGAAAAGACTAATTAAAGTAAGTAGATTTTATAATAATAATTATCATTCACAGGTAATCTGTAAAATATTTTAGCAACTACAAAGGCCTTGCTTAGCTTAATACACATTATCGTTTCACAACTGACTCTATTGTTCAATTACATATTTTAAATTAAATAGTTTTTTAATCACTTGAAAATTGATATTGTGTATATCAATTAAAATGAATTTCAATATTTTATGTAATATGAGTAATATGTGTTTAAATGAAGTGACATGAACAACAAATTTTCTTTTACTTTAACAAACTTAAGTTGGAAGTTTTTATTTCAAACTATATAAGATGTAGTAAGGTTTTTTTTTTAAACGCACACGGCATAATCATGGGAAGACACACAAAAAATTTAAAGTTAATAAGATGAAAGTTTTATTTTTAAAATACACACGATATAATCATGAAAATGCACACACACAAAAATTAAGCTAAACAAGATGAAAGTTTTATTTTTAAGAATAAATATTTAAAGTTTGAAAAGAAATATATATAAATAAAAAAGAAGTTAAATAAGATGGAGGGTATTTTGG
>NW_025889712.1:0-1120 GCF_002878395.1 Capsicum annuum
TCTCTTTTCCTAATAAAAATGTGGCACAAGGATTTCAAGTGAATAATATAAAAGTATCTTTTCTCTCTCTCTTAAATTTTATAAAATTAAACACTATTTGCCATTTTAATCCCTTTTATCTTTTAGTAGCTCTTCTAAAATGATTCTATTCAAACTAATCGACTTGGGAAAAATTCACTGTATAATGAGGCTAAGTGTATGATCTTTTATATATACTAGATGTAGGAATGCCCGTGCTCAGCATAGACCCAATAATTTTAAATTTATATGTTTTTTAGTCTCAATTTATACAATTTATTTTTTTATTCGATCTAAAAAAATGACATATTTCTCTATTTAGTATTAATGTACCTTTAAAATACTTATTTTACCTTTAATAAAAAAATTTAGAATCATACAAATATTTTAGATTTATTTTAAACTACAAATTTTATAATTTTTATTTTATTTTAAACTCCATGCCAAATACCAACTCAAACTAACATACATAAATTAGAACGTGGGAGTAACTGACTTAGCTTTGGGCTGCTAAAATAGTTCCTAATCAATTAAAGTTATTTTTTTTTTCTAGTTGCAATTTAAATTTATGTTGCATGTATTTAATAGGAGTTGCAATACTTCAGACCTGATCAATAAAAATAATATAGAAAACCTCTCTACTTCTATACATATATCAATTTTCTTGTTTCTCACTTTGAAAATTGTATTTTCACTAAAATGTGTAAGTTGTAGCTTTTGTACCCCTTTTTCTTTGTTTCACTTTCGAACAAAATTATTTACGATGAATTTTAAAACCCCAAACAGAGTTCAACTATTAATTGAACAAAATTTTGTTTAAAATGAATAAATATTTATGAACTCAAAATATTTTTCTTTCAAAAAATAACTTTTGTTCCCCAAAAGAATTTTATATTTTTATATATAGAAACAGTTTTAATATCAAACTTCTTATTTTATCCGTAATAAGATGATCTATGAATGACAAATTTTAAATCACAAATGTGATACACCTTTTTCTTGCAACTGTTAATGTTATTATTTTATAATATAATTTATGTTATAAAATAAAATAAAATTCACATAAAATTCAAGATTTTATACAAATAAATAAGAAACTAAA
>NW_025889713.1:0-8994 GCF_002878395.1 Capsicum annuum
ACTCAATTTTGAATCAGGGCCGGTAACTTGATTATAAACTTTCTCCAACAAATTTATTTTGTCGTATTCTTGGCCAACTGTGCACCATGCACGAATGTCGAAATTTCTAGAAACGGAATCATCATTGTATACTTTGTACGCCAAAGTAGTTTTGGCCGAACTCGGCATACCAGTGATTGAGATTGCCAAGAAATGGACCTTGGGCCTAACTCAACCTCAAAAGCTAGCTCAAGAGGTGAGGATTACCTAACTCCATATAAGCAAACCACTAGTCCATTCCCCAACCAATGTGGAACTTTTACCCACTCTAACATCCTCCCTTACGCTTAGGACCTGACTCTGATACCATGATAAAGAAATGAACCTTGGGCTTAACTCAACATCAAAAGCTAGCTCAAGAGGTGAGAATTACCCAAGTCCATATAGCAAACCACTATTCCATTCCCCAAACCAATGTGGGACTTTTACCCACTCTAACACCCCCTACGCCCAGGCCTAACTGGCACTGGCGCATGGACTGGGAGCCCAAAACGGGAATGGACTTGGCTCTGATATCATGTTAATAATGAACCTTGGGCCTAACTCAATCTCAAAAGCTAGCTCAAGAGGTGAGGATTACCCAAGTCCATATAAGCAAACCACTAGTCCATTGGCCAACCAATGTGGGACTTTTACCCACTCTAACAAAGATGACATCTAGATCTTTCAGTCCACTGGTGAGCTTACTAATTAACCAGTTTGCCTCCTCCTCAAAACCTACAATTATTTTACTAGCTGTCAGTGACTTGTTTTCAACTATCTTCTTAGTAGAGTTTACTACAGTGAGGCTCCTGTTCTTGGGAATCTTCTTAGATATATTGGAGACTTCTTCTTGGATAAGCTTGATCTTTTTTATCGTAATGGGAAGTGAGGAAATAAGTTGTAAGAGACCATTATCTCGAACAATAATTGAATCAATGACATCTTTAGCCTCATAAGCCACATCTAAAATACATGCACAGAGATCTTTATACAATCCTTGCTCAAAATTCATGAAGAACGATCTTATGAATTCAAAGGCTTCGTTCACCGTTCTAATGTCATCCTTTATCAAAGCAATTTAATAAGAATTGGAATCTAGCAGACCATTTAAGTGGATGAGTAGAAGATGCATGAACAGCGGTCCATCATTCATGGGGAAGCAACATTGATATGAGTCTGGGGCTTTCAGATAATCATTTTTGAGATCTTCCTTGAAGAGTTCAATATTTTTCAGTAAATCTCGAGTTACACAAATTGTTTGGTCGATTCTCTCTTCATTCCTTGATTTCTCTGTTAAGTCGTGAACAAGAGTTGATACCTCCCTGACAAGTGCTCCAACACGTGCGAAAAGATCAAATAATTTGTCATGATGAATAAAGTCCTTGGGCACATCAGTAACTATAATAGCTTGAAGAGTAGAAAATCTCCATCAATCTGATCATCCTCAGATAGTTCAGAGACTTTAGAGTCTCCATTAGTCTGATCCTCCCAAAGGAAGTGTCCTACACTCCCGGCCATCAGTTGAAACAGAGGTAAGACATTCTCAATCATCTCATGCTTAATTCAACCATTCACTATCAACCCATGGAAATCTCCTATGTTGGCACAAATGTTCTGAAGAATCCCATATTCAGTCACTAACGGAAAAATCTTTTCAGCATGATACTTGGATAGATGATGAAGATTCAAGAGAAGGAAGTTCAATCGCTCCTCCGTCATGGTGCCATCTGATTTAGAATGATGATGTGAGCTGATACAGTCATCCATATTATCAGCAAGGCTAGGAAGGACATGATGCATGTTATATTTACACCTGACAGTGTTGTCCACATCATCCAAAATTATCCGAAGCAGATTCTCAACCTCTTGTCTTTTGTCAGTCATTATATCTTCAAACTGATCCAAATCGGAATAAGAAAGCTGGAAATACGTACAAATAAATGTTAGCAATAATTTCAGCTTTTCAATAAGATCCAATCAACAACTTTTTGATCCGTCTTCATTCTTTAACCTCTCCATGAAATCCAGAACGTTGACAACGTCCTCACAAAGAGCAGAAAACGACGCCTGCAAAAACACCAAATGTTATATTCCTATCAAATTTTCAAAGCCACAGAACTTAACATAGCTATAGAAGAGGGATTTCTTCAAAATAGAATGTTGTACATAAGCTATATATTGATCATGACATACCAATGAGTTGTTTGCTTCTAAAAGAGATATACGAGAATAATTTGTAATTATATCATTAGTTATCTGCTTGTACAGCTGTTATCAGTTAATGTATCACTTTAGGAGTGTAATTAGCTGCTGTATTACTTTAGGACTCAGTGTTGTATTAGAGCCGATATATTCTCCATTAACTGATGAATAAACGACCGATCTTCTCATTCTCTGTTCAGCAGTAGTTCCTTATGGTATCAGGGCTCTAAAGCTCACACGAGTGCGATCCCAATTTTTTTCCTCCAACCCTACCTACTGCCTCACGCAAAAACATGGCCACCAAAGCCACTGTTGTTAATGCAGATAACACTGCCAGCAGCACTACCATCATGCAGTTTAATCCTACATCTCAACTACCTATCAAACTTGCAGGCAACCACAACTTTCGAACCTGGAAGGCACAGGTGTCGATGCTCATGCACGAACCCAACCTTTTCGGTCACCTTGATGGCACAATCGCTGCTCCTCCGACCACACTTACAGAAAATAATGAATTCACTCCTAATCTAGCTTATACTAACTGGTTCCACCAAGATCAGCTAGTTCAGAATGCCATCTTGGCATCGGTGGAACCTACACTTGTATCTACTGTTGCAATAGACAAAACGGCCAACAAAGCATGGGAATCCCTGCACACTTTCTTCGCAAACAAATCTCATACTAGAATTATCAGTCTCCAAGATTAATTAGGCCGTATCACCAAAGATTCTCGATCTGTCACTGGCTATCTATGTGACATACGTTCCATTGCCGATGAACTTGCAATCGATGGAACACCAATCACAGATGTGCAACTTACCGTGCGAATCATCCAAGGCCTTGTTCTTGAATATAACACTATTTCTGTGGCCATCGGTCACGTGAAACAATGATCACCTATGAAGAACTCTATGAGAAACTTCTTGATCATGAGATCTTTCTTAAGCAGGAAGAAGCCAAACGGACACCACCAATCACTACTGCAATTGCTCAACGAAATAACCAAGCACCTTCAAGAAACAACAACAATCAAAAGCAAGGAAGTAATGCCTCACAAGGTAGCCAACCATGGCGTTCCTAGACAGCTCGAGACTCCTCAAATACCCAACAATGGCGCTCTCGTCAAAATCAGCAGCCTCAAAATACTGACCGTTTTCTTCGCTGTCAACTCTGTGATTGCCCCAGTCACTCTGCCAAAGTGTGTAGATCCCGGTCTCACAACCACTTTCAGGTTCGTGCTAATTATGCTGCTCAGATTTCACCGCAACAAGATCCATGGATTGTTGACTCTGGGGCTAACCTTCACATCACAACTGATGCTCGCAGTTTAGCCACTTCTCAAGACTACAACGGACCCGACGAGATCTCAATGGGAAATGGTAATACCATTCCTATTTCTTACACTGGTAACACTCGCTTATGTGCATCAAATAAAAGCTTTAGATACCCTATGTGCCCCAGCCATTAAAAGAAAACTTCTCTCTGTCTCTAGATTTTGTCATGATAACAAAACATCCATTGAATTTTTTCTGTTTAATTTCGTTGTGAAGGATCTGACTACGGGGGCACCTTTGGTGTGCGGGCAGAATAGACATGGGCTGTACGAGTGGCCGCAAGAGACAACACGCATTTTCCAAGCTCAATCAAATTTGGTAGTTAGTCGTCTTCCTATTGACCTGTGGCATCGACGATTGGGGCACCCAAATCGTCAAAGTTTACATAAGTTGTTAAGAAAGTTTTCAATTCCATTTTGTGTTTCAAAAACTCCTTTAGTTTGTAATTCTTGCAATTCAAATAAGATGCACAGGTTACCTTTCTCTGCAAGTACTCTGCAAAGTCAACGACCATTGTAAATTATTTACAACAATTTATGGGGACCTTCCCCAGTGTTGTCAATTGATCAAAAGCGTTACTATGCATTGTTTGTTGATCACTTTTCAAAATATATGTGGATATATACTCTGAAAAATAAAAGTGACGTTAAAGATGTTTTTAAAAGTCTGCATCCTTTACTTGAACATCAGTTTAACATAAAAATTCTCTCATTTTACACTGATGGTGGTGGTGAATTTGAAGGATCATGTACCTACTTAAAAACACATGGTATTGAACATCTTGTTTCACCCCCTTATACACCTCAACGTGTAGCTTTAGTTGAACGACGCCACAGACACGTTATTGAAACAGACAAAACCTTAGTTCATCAAGCCTCCCTTCCCTCAAACTTTTGGAGTTTTGCTTGTCTTCAAGCAGTTTATCTTATCAATAGGTTATCCTCAGTTACCCTAAAAGATAAATGTCCTTATGAAATACTTTTTCCCCAAAATTTGATTCATTAAGAACTTTGGGGTGTTTATGCTATCCTTGGTTGCGACCATACGCCAAAAATAAGCTTGAGCCTCGTTCAACTCCATGTGTATACCTATGTTTTTCCTACAAATATTATTTCCATCAGTGATTTGATCCAATCTCTTCAAAAATATATTTATCTAGAGATGTTTTATTTTTTGAGAATAATTTTCCTTTTCAAAATATCTTCACCCATTTATCAAATTTTCAAATTAAATCATGGGAAACAGTTGAACAGAAAAACAGCCAAATCACCTGTGAAGCTCAAAAGTTAAACATGGAACTTTCTCCTGTTATTGCGTGTGCACCTTTCCCACAAAGTTCGCCCATGCCTATCACCACAACCAGAGAGCAATCTCAAGGTTCAGGTATGATCCTCAACTCTCGTCAGAATTCTTTATCTAATGAAGCTGTGATTTCCTCTTCAAATTCTAGGCAGCCGCTCAACCTTTCTGCACCTTCTTTCACGAAGCAACCCACCCATTTCCAAACAAACAATCCACCCGTTTTAACTTATAAACGACGAAATCCACCTTCAGCTCTCAAGTCATTGCCTTCATCCAGTAAAACCATACATTTACAACCTTCCGTACCTTCCCCTATTACAGTGAATTCTACTCCAAATTTGTCGGCTATCATCAACCCCCCAAACACACAACCAAGCCAAATCACTTCAGCCGCACCTTCCACCACAATGACAAGTCACCCAATGGTTACCCGTTCCAAAAATAATATCCTTAAGCCCAAATATCAACCTAACTTTCTTGCTCACTTTCCAAGTCTAAAAACGCCTTCTTCCTACAAGAAAGCTAAGTGTGAACCCCACTGGAAAGCTGCTATGCAAGCTGAATTTGATGCTCTTGTGAGAAACCAAATGTGGACTTTGGTTCCCAACGATCCTTCGAAGAATGTAGTAGACTGTAAGTGGCTATTTTGCATTAAGCATCATCCTGGTGGTTCTATTGACAGGTATAAAGCTCGATTAGTGGCCAAAGGCTTTACTCAATGGCCTGGACTTGACTACCATTCCAACGTCAGTTTGGTAGTCAAGCCTATGACTATTCGCCTAGTTCTCGCCATCGCTATTCAATACAATTGGCGTTTGCATCAACTTGATGTAAATAATTCATTCTTGCAAGGTCATTTAGAGGAACAAGTTTATATGAGACAACCTCCTAGCTTTAAGCATCCGACTTTGTCCAATCATGTCTGCAAACTTCACAGAGCTATTTATGGTCTCAAACAGGTACCTAGAGCTTGGTACACCGAGCTCAAGAACTTTCTGGAAACACAAGGTTTTTTCAAATCACAATCTGACTCGTCCTTGTTTATCTTACATCATTTAGGTCTCACTGTTTATATCTTTGTATATGTGGATGACATTATTGTTACTGGAAATCAAGAACATGGTATTCGACAAATTATCGATGCACTTGCTCAACGTTTCTCTATCAAGGACCTTGGCCACTTAAACTACTTTTTGGGTGTTGAGGTTCTGTCGTATCAAGGTGGCCTTCTGTTGTCTCAACAAAAGTATGTAGAAGACCTTCTCCAGGAAGCCAATATGCAAGACAGCAAAGGCGTTTCCACTTCTATGTCGGTCTCTACTGTTCTTAGTGTAAATCAAGCTGATCCTATTGTTGATGACTCTCTATTTTGAAAAATTATTGGCAAGCTACAATATTTGTCTTTCACCAGACCTAACATCGCTTTTACAGTAAATAAACTCTCCCAGTTTATGCATTGTCCTCAAACTAATCATTGGAAAGCTGTTAAGCGATTACTTCGATATCTCAAACAGACCTCCTCCTTTGGGCTTCAAATAACCCGTGAGACTGATAATCGAATTATGGTGTACTCTGACTCTGATTGGGCTGGTGACCCTGTAGACAGAACTTCCACAACTGGCTATGTTATATACCATGGAAGTACGCCAGTCTCGTGGTCCTCCATGAAGCAGCGATCCGTCTCTCGGTCATCCACCGAAGTTGAATACCGAGCTGTAGCTGCTGCTCTTGCAGAAACCAACTGGATCACCAACCTACTGCGTGAGCTTCATTTTTCCCTTGCCTGTATTCCGCGCATACTCTGTGATAATATTGGGACTACATACATCTGAGAGAATCCTATCTTTCATAGTAAGATGAAGCATATTGCCATCGATTTCTACTTTGTTCATGAGCAGGTGAAACGCAAAGAAGTTGAAGTCAAGCACTTACATGCTGCTGATTAGGTTGCTGATTTCCTAACCAAGCCACTTCCACATGCTTCTTTCAGTTGTACGTTTGACAAGTTGGGTATTGTAGACGTCAACACCAGCTTGTGGGGGCGTAAAAGAGATATACGAGAATAATTTGTAATTATATCATTAGTTATCTGCTTGTACAACTGTAGTTAGTTATTGTATCACTTTAGAAGTGTAATTAGCTGTTGTATTACTTTAGGACTCAACGTTGTATTAGAGCCAATATATTCTCCATTAACTGACGAATAAACGATCGATCTTCTCATTCTCTGTTCAGCAGTAGTTCCTTTAGCTTCCTCTTCCTTTCTCACTTGTTCATTTTCTTTTACTCTTTCCATGATTGAAATCAAGTTCTCTGGCACAAAGAGTACCTACATAAAAAAGGAACAAAGTTAATCACATTAAGTTCTATCGTGGTATTGATCAAGGTCAAAATATCAAATACATATAGAGAAACTATTTTGTCCGAATAATAACTTTAGAGCAATTAGTCTCTAACACCAGAATTGTTAGTGTTAATCACACATAAAATGTTTTCACATTAAATATTCAGAAAAGGAATTTGTAAGATTAAGGAAAATGCAAGTCCCATCCATTCAAGGACAGAACCTATCACAACAAATATGTTTCCTTTTTTATGGGGAACCGCTCCTTACTAGGAGTTTGACATAGAATCTGAGACATTTCATTAAGTTTTTATATGCTTAACTAGTGAATAATATTTTTCAGAAATAATATTTTTGATCAATGGTGAAGAAAGTAAGCAATGGAATTCAGAAAGATTTTTCTGTGAGAGTATCTGAAGTAATTGGCAAATGAACTTGGAAGGACAGAAACAGAAAGAAGAATCAAATAGAGATCAACATCTAATCCCAATTCATTGACTTTTCAAGTCTTTTTAATCTTAGTATTCTTAATCAATTGTGAAAACATGTACGTCTACCAAATATTTATATTATAAGTTGACTTAGACTTGTGGAGATTGTTAGCTTGTAAATATAGATGATGTTGTCCTACAGTCATATACCTAACATGTTGCTCACTTTTAACAAATCTAAATGGATCAAAACTGCTTAGAAATATCTTTAAGAGATAATTTCAAGCCTGCCCCCATCATGTTATTACAATCAAAAGAAAAATATTTCTATTATATCTTTGAGTCGTAATGAAAAATGAAATTCCTGGTAGAAGATAGAGAAAACAAGAAAAGAAGAGACTTTGACAATGATCTTACCTTTTCTCGATCTGAAGTTTAGCAATAGAACCAACCCCGGAAAAGAGACTAAGCTATTGTATCAAAAGAAATCTTGTCAGAGTAGTATAGTTTTGGAGTTGAAAGGCTTCTACTTTTGTGTGTGTATTTTAGATGCTCATGACAAGTTGGCTAAAGATGAACATGAAGGTCCACCAACAGAAAGAAAGAAGAATGAAATATTTTAATAAATATAATTTATTGACCTGTCTAAGTCTTTTTTTTAATGATGTTGGTCATCTTAATCAATAGTGAAAATGATGGAATCTAATAGAAGCAGTTGTTGGATGGAATCTAGACAATTGTTGAAAATGATTGAAGAAAAAAAAAAACAATGCCCATCTACCAACAATGAAGAAAATCACATTGTAATGATCCTTCAGGTCATTTTCCACATTTATGCTTATCTTCACCGTTTGAGCTTCTCCATAGCTTCCCCAAGTCATTTATGACTTGCTGGGACTGACGGTCTGGTTACCGGGTAGTTCGTTTGTTTTTTAGAGCCAATTCCTTGTTTAGAAGTCTTCACTGGTTCCCAATGGCCATAGAGTGAAAACTTTAGCGAAACGATCTCGGATGCAAATTCTGACTACACCAGTAGATTTGGAATATCTATTTTAGTTTAGATAAACCTTTGGTTTGGGTTCCAATGCACCCGAGCTCATTTCGAGCTATTGAGCGAAATTTATGAAAAATGAAACTATAGGTGTGGGCCCCAATTTTTGCCAAAACGATCTCGGATGAAAGTTTTGATGATTCCAGTGAATTTAAAATGTATTTTACACTCAAATTTCACTATTGGATCATATATTTTAGTTTCCGAATGAGTTTCGAGGGTCAAAAATAAGTTTTTGACTTTGCTGATGGCCCAGACAGCGACTGCGGATCTCCAAAGCTGGTATGGGTATTGAAGCACCCTATAGCC
>NW_025889713.1:9094-9480 GCF_002878395.1 Capsicum annuum
ACCTTTGGTTTGGGTTCCAATGCACCCGAGCTCATTTCGAGCTATTGAGCGAAATTTATGAAAAACGAAACTATAGGTGTGGGCCCCAATTTTTGTCAAAACGATCTCGGATGAAAGTTTTGATGATTCCAGTGAATTTAAAATGTAGTTTACACTCAAATTTCACTATTGGATCATATATTTTAGTTTCCGAATGAGTTTCGAGGGTCAAAAATAAGTTTTTGACTTTGCTGATGGCCCAGACAGCGACTGCGGATCTCCAAAGCTGGTATGGGTATTGAAGCACCCTATAGCCGCGTTTTTCACCAATTTTGACACATTTTTGAGAGTCTAAAACCCTAAATGGGTATGATAACTCATAATTGAGTCTTATGGATGTCTAGGGA
>NW_025889714.1:0-14629 GCF_002878395.1 Capsicum annuum
CGAAGGGATACGATCCTTTGAGGCACTATTTGAAAACTGAAACACGACTTGCGAACGTAGGTCACCATCTGCAAACGCAGATGGACTTTGCAGGTGAGGCGTGACATTCTTTCTTGACAAACAGTGACCTGTGGCCGCATGTGGGCCACCTTCTGGTGCAGGTAGGATCCGCAGATTGGTGATGATCCGAAATGGTGCGTCTATTCAAGAACCATTGCTTCTTTTATGAAGCACCACCTTTTGGTTATAAATACCTGAATTTTTTCTCTATATAAGACATAAAATTTTGAAGTGACAAACATATTCTTCTTCCTAAAATCTCAAGTGTGATTTACGAATCGTTGAGTGTGTTCTAAGTTCAGCAAATATTTGAGGTACCACTATTTACTGAATTAGTTAATCATTTTATCAAGGATATTTCATTAAACTCGAATACTTGAGGGGAATAAATTTCTTAAACACACACCGTAAATTTGTTGGACTTGATTCTTTCATTTCTTCATCTTTTTCTTGATGGTTTTGCTATTTTTCAAAAAAAAAATGATTTGAACTTCATTTACTTGTGTGTTAATATATATTTTGGACTCGGAAAAACAACAAAAATTTATAGTGTACTCCCTCAAGTACAAAATAAGTAGAGTAATTTATATTTTAGGTTTGACCGCATCAATTAAGGAATTTATTTGCTCCTAAAAAGTAAAAGGAATTTTGAAATTAATATCTTTAATTATGATTTTCTTTTCTTATTTGATAGACATAATTATCATGAAGCTATGGAAATGTGTCAAGGGCAATGCGGGAAAAAATTCAAATATTTTCTTGAGTTTGTGAAACATCAATTATTTTGGACCAACTTTTAAAGATTAAACATCAATTAATTTGAAAGTAATTAGGGGTCGTTTAGTGAAGTGTATTAATAAAAATGATGTATTTATTAGTAAATAGTATTTTATTTGGTATAATTTTTTCAGTCATTGTATAATTAATGTTTGTATTAGTTATATACTCAATTGTGTATTGAGGTGTGTATTAATAATACCTCAAAATCAATGGTAATAGTAATGCAATGGATTGTAATACATGCATTAACATAATTAAAGATATAATTACCCCGTAAAATCTTTTCTACATCCTTTCCACCATACTTGTGGAGGTATTTTTATAAACAAATATTTTAATAAAAAAATTATGCAATGCATATCATTTTTGATACATAAAATTGAATATTGTATTAGAATACTCTTACCATAACTAATGGAAGAACAACTAATACTATCATTATTAATGCAGACATTGCTAATACACTATATTTTGCATTATTCTTATATATTCTATCAAACAACCCGCTAGTCTTTTATTTTGGATCCAATTATATGTTTTGGCGCTTTTCAGTTTTCGAAATTCAATCTTTATATACATATTTTTGACCAATAGTTAAAGTTTTTTAAACTATACGTACTAAAATGAGATATGTACTTTTCACTATAACTTTTGATAATCTTGACTTTAATTTTAAAATAATCTTGACTTTAATTTTAAAATACTAATGTGATCTAATTAAGTGGATCGTATGTACTTTTCACTATAACTTTTGATAATCTTGACTTTAATTTTAAAATACTAATGTGATCTAATTAAGTGGATCGATTGTCCTGATTTGGATAAACTACATAAATGGAACGAGTTTGCTTTTTTATTTCCTATAAGAAAAGTCCTATCAAACTAGTTTCTCTTCCTTTATATATTACAATACATATTTGTCTCTTTATATGTCAAATATTTCTAAACAATTTCATATTTATTTATCTTTTAATTTTTTTTTTCTTTTTAATTTTTCTTAATCCTTACTTTTCTTCCTTTTCTCCTCCCAACATTTATTTTTTTAATTTTATTTTTTTCTTTTCTTTTTTTTTCGCTGCCTTTGTTTTTGTTGTCTTTTTTTTTTCTTCAACCTTCATTTATTTTCCTTTACTCCTCTCATCTTCTATTTTTTTTTTGTTTTCTTTGATTCCTTCCAAACACCAAGTTACGCTCCATGGTCAAGAGTTGACACTACCACATTATATCTTGATTTATGAAATGTTTTATAACTTACCTTAGAGTTAAGACTTAGCTCAAGGACTTTCAAACAGCAAGTTATGCTCCACAGGTTAGAGTTGACACTACAATATTATGTCTTGATCTATGAAATATTCTACAACTCTTGCCTTAGAGGCCGACTAATCTCAAGAATTTTCAAACAAGTTCCGTACATTGGGTAAGAGTTAACACTACCATATTGTAATTTTTATTTATGAAATGCTATATAACTTTTGCCTTAGAGACAAGGTTAGCCCAAGGGTCATCAAACAACAAGTTATTCCCCAAATACAAGAGTTGACACCAGTACATTGTGTATTGATTTATGAGATGCTTTATACTCTTCCCTTGGAGACAAGCACTACAACACAAGGCATCTATTTCTACACAACCTAAGCTATGAATTTTAAAATTGTAGTTATTACTTAGTAATAGCCACAAAAATTTAAATTTTGTAGTTATTTACAAGTTCGTAAATTTTTTAGCCACGAAAATTAAACTTGCAAAGCTAATTCCTTATTTTTTCTATAATTACTAACAATCGTGGTAATAGTTGCTTAAATAGCTACAACTTTATTGGTATAATAAAATTTGATAGCTGGTCATAAGTTTTTGTCACGCAATAAAAATTATTGTAGCAATAATGATTTTTTAGCCATAATAACTATTTGAAACAAGATATTGTAGCTAAATATTTTTTTCTGCTTCAAGTTATAAAAATTGTGGCAATAGTTAAATGATATAGCCACATTTTTTTCTGCTATAAAAAAATAGTAGCTAATTTTTATTTTTTACCAAAAGTTAAAACTTATGTAGTGATAATAACCTTTTAGCTACAATAAATTGTTTAAAATATAATTTTGTGGCTAATTTTTTTTTCTTCATATCAGTAAAGATTGTTGCAATAGTTAGATAATACAACTGTATATATTTTGCTATACTAAAATTTTGTAGCTAATATTAATATTTGACACGTGCTGAAACTTGTTGTAGCAATAGCGACCTTTTAACCGTAAAAATATTATTTAAAATAAATTATTAAAGTTATAAATATTTTTTCTTTCAGTACTTAAAATTTGGAGCAATAGAAGATTTAATAATAGCTAATTATTTTTCTTGACGAAATAATTAAGCCACAAATTTATTATTGTTATTAAATTTTACAGCTAATAATTACTTTTTATCATGAGCTGAAGTTTAGTAATATTACTAATATAGAGTGATTGGTTATGTTAATCGTTGATTCAATCCAATACTACATGTCAACTTGTTAATTTTAAATATACTTACAATAAATATGCGATTATATCTAACTAATTTTGATTACCTAATTATATTGAACTTAAATATAACTTCGCTAAGTCTCACTGAAGCTTAAAGAAATATTGTATTTATCAAAAGAAAAAATTCTCTTTGCAAATTAGACAATTTTTTATCTATTAGCAAAATATAATAGAAGTTAAAAAAAAAAAAAAAGATTGAGACAAAAAAAAGAAGAAAAAAGTTTAGAAAAAAGAGAAGAATAAAAAATAAAAATTGAGAAAAAAATGATAAGAAAAAAATAAAGTTTGAGAAGAAAGAAAAAAGAAATGATAAAAAAAAAGTTTAAGACAAATGAATAAAAAAAAAAAAAGAAATGAAGAAATAATAATGTTTGAGAACAGAAAGAAAAAAAGTAAAAAAAAAACATAAAGGTTGAAATAAATGAATTAAAATTTAAAAAAATAAAAATCAAGGAAAAATAAATAAGTAAAAAGAAAAAAAATAGAAGTTGACAAATAAATGAGTATGAAAAATTTAAAGACTAATCTAAAACATGTATGTGTATTTGTTCAACTTTATATAAATTTAAATGTTAGTTGTGCACATCCAAAATTGAAGGAGATAGATATAACTTGAAATCAAGTTAAAATGCATGTTTATATATTATGCAAAAAAACAGTTTGGGTAATGAGGCATACCTGTGTTGGTTCAACCCCTTTTTTAGGCAACTCAAGAACCGGTTTAGGCTGGAAAGCATCTTTATTGTCTTCTCGAAGTTTTTTAACCTTCTCATGGATCCCTTTGATCTCAGCTGCAAGAGCCCTGACCGTTGTAAGATGGCTCACATCAAAGAATCTTTCCACCTTATTCTTGTTTCGATGCAGCTTCGCCTGAACCAGGAATTTATCAATCACATCCTCGGCTTTGAATACCATTTTTTGAATATCCTGAACCAACTGTTCCCACTGACTACTGTCACTGTGGAACTTGGCAGCATCGTCAAGGAACGCTTTCAGACGTTTAACTTCTTCCAACAAAAGCTTGAAGTCGTCGTCGACACCTTTAATCAGCTCAACATTATCACTTAATAGCTGCAACAAGTTCTCCACCAAAAAATTCACCACACAATCTGCCATATTCTCTCTTTCTTGTTTGACAAATGGGAGAGGATTTTTTTTTAAGAAGATAGATCTGGTAATGCGATAGATATATTCATTTCATCGCAGCTAAGCTAGCTGTATATGAAGAAGGTAAAATGAAAACATTAAGTTGACTCTTTTTCTGAATTATTTAATCAAGTCTTACTAAATTATAAATTCAATGCACCGGCCAGCCCGGCAGCACCTACAATTTAACAACTCTAATATTTATAATGCCAGTTGTTGTTTGCCCATAAGATATCATTAATTAATTCTGTCAATTGTTGTTTGCTCATAAAATATATTTGCAAGTGAACATCATTAATTAATTCTGTCAGTTGTTTGCCCATAAAAATATATTTGCAAGTGCACATCATTAATTAAACTGACTCCTTGCTTTGTCAATTTAAGGGTATTTTGGTCAGTTTAAATTAATTTTGTGCATCTTGGGGTTGTTATCTATGCTTTACTGCTTGTAAAATTCCCCTGTAAACCCATTTGCTATTGGAATTTCTTCTTCATAGATGATCCTCAACCATCATTTCAATGGTATTTAGAGAAGACCTTGAGAAAACCCTACAATAAAGTAGCAAATGTTAAGAATTTTAGGAACTTCAAATTGTCCTCTTTCAAGAAAAAGTTGTTCATATTTATGTTATAATTTATAATGCATGGCTGATTCATCTTTTTCTGAAAAGTAGTCGTCACCACAATAACATCACTCTCCTCCTTCCGTTTTTCTCTTACCATAAACATGTACATAGAATGAACGCCTTCCATTGTGGCAGCTCTAATCCTTTATCATGGTTTATTATATTACTGTTAATTAATTATTATAAGTTATTTACGTATTAAAAAGTTAATAATATTTAATTAATAAAATAAAATAGTCATTTATGACATACTTGCTTCAGTTGCTTAAGTCGTGATTTTATTATATCACCCCTAATTAATTATTCTCTTATTATATAAGAAGGAGTTAGGCAGCAAGCAAGCTGCTCTCCGTCGACGTGCTTGCTCCTTCATTTTACTATATTACCTCTAATTAATTATTATAAATCATTTACGTATTAGAAAATTAATAATATTTAATTAAAAAATAAAATAGTCATTTATGACATGCTTGCTTCAACTGCTTCAATTGTGATTTTACTATATTACCCCAAAATAATTATTATAAGTTATTTAAGTATTAAAAAAATTAATAATATTTTATAACAAAATAAAATAGGCATAAAGTGATAACTTCATTTTTGATATTATTTTAAATTAACTTGACGGATTATATGGATTTTACTTAAATTTTTTCACAAGTATTTTTTATATTTTTTTGTATCACTTATAATTAGTTATTATGAGTCATTTATGTCATGCTTATTGTGTTGCTTCAATCGTGATTTACTATATCACCCTTAATTAATTATTATAGGTCATCTAACCATTAGAAAATTAATAATATTTCATACAAAATGTAAAATAGAGACAAATGATAAGTTAACTCTTGATATTTTAAATTAACTTGACAATATATATGGAACTCACTTAATTATTTTTTACAAGTACTTTTTAGAGTAATTTTACTATATGACTTCTAATTAGTTATTATATGTCATTTAAGCATTAGATAATAAACAATATTCAATAACAAGGATAAAATAGATACAAAATGATAAATTAGAAATGGTTAGATGAAGTACTTTGTAATAGTCATATCTATGTCAAAAAGGAAGTATGAGGAGAAAATTGAAGGAAATGTGTCTTTTAAGTCTTGAATGAAGGATTGGTGACATTGACCAATTTAAAAGGTCAAACATAAATAAAAAACTTGATTAGGTTAATTGTGGAAATGATTAATATTTTCTAAACTTTTTAATCTTTTCAAAAATATAAATTAACCCACACCCACAAAACTTCCCTCCCTCTGCAAATCAATCTCTCGCTCTTCTCTCTTTCTCTTGATAGTTTCTTTCTCTAACTTCTCCCAACCAACAACTTTTCAAATTTCTCCCTTCAATCTAGTGCAACTTCAACCACTGGCGACAAATAGTTTTGAGTTCTTGTCCGTTCCTTTTTAACTTTCAACCGTCAGTCGAGGTGACAACATTCTCCGGCGACAATAACGTCTAGTTCTTCATAGTTTCTTTTCGATTTTCACAAGTAAAAAATTAGGATTTTTAAGTTATGATGAAAATAAGGAACCTGATTTGTTGGTGTTTGTTATTTTTTCATGTTTTTTGTTATTTTTTTAATGTTTGTTATTTTTTAGTTGAATTTCTCATCTGGATGTATCTACTACTGCTGTTTTTTAATAATGGATAAAACATGTAACGTGAATCCAACAGATGAGTATTTGTTGCAACATATATGACTAATCTATTGCACAGATTAGTAATCTGTTGCAACATATATGGCTCATATGTTGAGCAGATTAGTAATCTGTTGCAACATATATGACTAATTTGTTGCAACAAATGAGCAATCTGTTGTAAAAAATGAGTAATCTGTTGCAATAGGTTAGTCATATATTGCAACAGATTACTCACTTGTTGCAATAGATGACTTATATGTTGGATTCATATTGCAGGTTCTATCTATTGTAGCAATAGCAGATACATCAAATAAGAAATTCAACAAAAATTATAATTTTACTTACAAAATAAGCTATGAAGTAATGTCTAAGTGGTATAAGAACAAAATTTGACCTAAAATTTTTTTAAAAAAATTCAATAGGGGCACAACGAATAAGTAAAACACATGAAAAATTTCATGAAACAGGTAAAAAAGACAAAAATAATATACCATACATCAAATGCAAAAGGATCAAGGGGACGAACATTTGAGTTCTCCTAAAAATGTTTAAGTTCCCTAATATTTTAATTGCTTTCTAATAGTTGACCCATCTGTTACAACAGATTTTCTATCTGTTTGATAATTTCCAACAGATGAATCATCTGATGCAACATGCTAGTCATCTGTTGATTCAAATTAAGTAATTATTAGTAATAACTAAATTGATTTAGCTAAAATTAAAGACGTGTCTACGACAATGGGACAAACATTTGTGTTCTCCTAAAAATATTTGAGTTCCCTAGTATTTTAATTATTTTTCAACAGATTATCTATTTGCTGCAACAAGTTAGTCATCTATTGCAACAGATGTTTATAGCAGGTTAGTCATTAGTTTATTCAAATTAAGCAATTATTAATAATAACTAAATTAATTTAATTAAAATTGAAGACAAGTCTTTAATACAAGTCCTTAGACAAGGAGACAAATGTTTGAGTTCTCCTAAAAATATTTGAGCTTTAGTATTTTAAATTGCTTTTCAACATATATCGAACTCGGAATCAAAATAAGCCACGGAATTAAAAAAGTGACCAAAATAGGCCACTTATTTAAAAAGTTACCAAAATAAGCCAAACGTAATAATTTAGCCTAACGGTCAACTAACGGAGTTGACTTTTACAAAAACATAAGAATTTCTCATGTTTTATATTTTTTTTGTAAAACGTAAGAAATTCTTACGTTTTATAAAAAAAAATATAAAACGTTACAAATTCTTACGTTTTACATGATAACCGAGGAAAAATATACAATGACTTGTCAAATCAATTAAAAGGGTACTAAAAAAAGAGTTGTTCATCGTAACAAAAAGTTACGTTCTTAACTTTTTTATAGCAGTGGTCCCCCACCCACAATTTTTTTTTCCACAAATGTCCCATCACTTCTACTTTTTCCTCTTTTTACATATGATAATTATGAATTTTTTTATTAGTTAAATTTATTTATATTTTACATGTAGTTCAAATAATTTATTTTTTCTAATAAATTTTTACGTTTTACATAAAAAGATTAAAAAAAGAAGTATCAATTACCTCATTAACTTAACAATTTTCTTATATTTATTCTATATAAAAAAATAATCACTTCTATCCTTAATTATTCGATTTCTCTTTAAAAAAAATATACTTTTGAGTTTTTCTCTACTCTAAAATAGTGAAATGTTGAATTATCATTGATCAAATATGCTACTATATACAAGAATTATATTTTTATATTTTTTTTGGAGTGTTCCTAAAAAAAATATATTTTCTTATATTAATTTAGGAGTCTTCCTAAATTAAATTATAATTTTTTACTCCATTAATTATAATCTGAAACCTATTTGTGTATTTGAGTCTTCTCAATATTCTAATCGAAACACTAATCGAAAACCACGATGAATCACTATCTGAAAAATTAATTTCATATTTTTAACACACCAAAAAAATATAATTATTGTATATAGTAGCATATTTGATCGACGATAATTCAACATTTTACTATTTTAGAGTAGAGAAAAACTCAAAAATATAATTGTTTTTAGAGAGAAATCAGATAATTAAGGATAGAAGTGATTATTTTTTGATATAGAATAAATATAAGAAAATTGTTAAGTTAATGAGGTAATTGATACTTCTATTTTTTAAATTTTTTATGTAAAATATAAAAATTTATTACATAGAGAAAAAAATAAATTATTTGAACTACATGTAAAATATAAATAAATTTAACTAATCAAAAAATTCATAATTATCATATGTAAAAAGAGAAAAAAGTAGAAGTGATGGGATATTTGTGGAAAAAGGAATTGTGGGTAGGGGACCACTGCTATAAAAAAGTTAAGAACGTAACTTTTTGTTATGTTGAACAACTCATTTTTTAGTATCTTTTTAATTAATTTGATAATTCACTACATTTTTTTCCTCGGTCATCATGTAAAATGTAAGAAATTCTTACATTTTATATTTTTTTTTTATAAAACATAAGAATTTTTTACGTTTTACTAAAAAAATGTAAAACGTAAGAAATTGTAAATGTCAACTCCGTTAATTGATCATCAAGAAAAAAATAGAAAACGTAATAAATTATTACGTTTAGCCTATTTTGGTAACTTTTTAAATAGGTGACCTATTTTGGTCACTTTTTAAATTCTGTGACTCATTTTGGTTCTGAGTTCACATATATCTTATCTATTTAATAATTTTCAATAGATGAGTCATATGTTGCAACAATTTAGTCATATGTTGCAACAGATATCTATATTTGTTGGATAATTTTCAATAGATGAGTTAGCTATTGCAACAGGTTAGTCATTTGTTGCAACATATGTCTATATATATGTTTGGTCATTTTCAACAAATGTTTTTAAATGTTTGGTCTTTTTCAACAGATTACTCATTTATTGCAACATGTTAATTAAAATCGTAATTGAACTTATCAATTCATCTTTAATTTTAGTTAAATCAATGTTGTTATTACTAATAATGTCTTAATTTCAATCATTTCAAATAAAATTGGTCAATTAACACTTTACTCAAGACGAATACACTTAGATGATCATGTAATTACTATGAGATTAATTAAAATCATAATTAAATTATCAATTCATCTTTAATTTTAGTTAAATCAATTTAAGTATTACTAATAATTACTTAATTTTAATTATTTCAAATCAAATTGGTCAATTGATCATTCTACTTAAGACGAAACACTTAGTTGATTATGTAATTACTATAAAATTAATTGAAATTGTAAGTGAACTTACTAATTCATCTTTAATTTTAGTTAAATCAATATAGTTATTTCTAATTATGTCTTGGTTTGAATCATTTCAAATAAAATTGGTAAATTGATCACTCTACTCAGGACGAACACACTTAATTGATTGTGTAATTACCATGAGATTATTTGAAACAGTAATTGAACTTATTAATACTAGTTAAATGAATTTAGTTATTATTAATATAATGGCTTAATATGAATCAATAGATTACTAAGATATTGTAAAAGATGAGTAATCTGTTGAAAATGACCAAACAGATAAAGACATCTGTTGCAACAAATTAGTCACCTATTGCAACAGATTAGTAATCTGTTGGAAATAACAAACAGATAAAGTCATAAGTTGCAACAGATTGGTCATCTGTTGTAAATGACCAACAGATAAAGTCATTTGTTACAACAGATGACTAATCTATTGCAACATATGTGTATATCCGTTTGATAATTTTTAACAAATGACTCATCTATTGCAACAGATTAAATCTGTTGCAATAGGTTGTACACTTAAATGATCATGTAATTACTATGAGATTAATTGAAATTGTAATTATTAAATCAATTTGGCTATTACTAATAATGGCTTAATTTGAATCATTTCAAATAAAATTAGTCAATTGATCACTCTACTCAAAACGAACACAATAAGATGATCGTGTAATTAATATGAGAATAATTGAAATCGTAATTGAACTTATCAATTCATCTTTAATTTTAGTTATATCAATGTAGTTATTACTAATAATATCTTAAATTGAATCATTTCAAATAAAATTGGTCAATTAACACTTTACTCAAGACGAATACACTTAGATGATCATATAATTACTAACTATGAGATTAATTGAAATTGTAATTAAAATTATCAATTCATTTTTAATTTTAGTTAAATTAATTTAATTATTACTAATAATTGCTTGATTTTAATTATTTCAAATAAAATTGGTCAATTGATCATTCTACTTAAGACAAAACACTTAGTTGATCATGTAATATAAAATTAATTGAAATTGTAGGTCAACTTACTAATTCATCTTTAATTTTAGTTATATCAATATAGTTATTTCTAGTTATGGTTTGGTTTTAATCATTTCAAATAAAATTGGTCAATTGATCACTCTACTTAGGACGAACACACTTAGTTGATAGTGTAATTATCATGAGATTAATTGAAATTGTAATTGAACTTATTAATTCATGTTTAGTTCCAGTTAAATAAATTTAGTTATTACTAATATAATGACTTAATATGAATCAATAGATGACTAACATGTTGCAAAATATGAGTAATCTGTTGAAAATGACTAAATAGATAAAGACATCTTTTGGAAATAACCAAACAGATAAAGACATCTGTTGGAAATGACCAAACAAATATAGACATATGTTGCAACAGATGACTAACCTGTTGCAATAAATGACTCATCTATTCAAAAATTATCAAACAAATATAGACATCTGTTGCAATAGATGACTAAGTTGTTGGAACAGATGACTCATCTATTGAAAATTATCAAACATATAGGATATATGTTGGAAAATAATTTAAAATAATAAAGCTCAGATGTTTTTAAGAGAACTCAAATATTTGTCCCCTTGTGTAAGGTCTTGTCTTAATTTTAGTTAAATCAATTTAATTATTACTAATAATTGCTTAATTTGAATCATTTTAAATAAAATTTATCAATTGATCATTCTATTAAGGATGAATACATTAATTGAAATTGTAAGTGGACTTATCAATTCATCTTTAATTTAGTCAAAATCAATTTATTTATTACTAATAATGACTTAATTCGAATCATTTGAAATAAAATTGGTCGATTGATCACTCTCCTCGAGACGAATACACATAGTTGATCATGTAATTACTATGAGATTAATTGAAATTGTAAGTGAACTTATCAATTCATCTTTAATTTTAGTTTTATCAATTTAGTTATTACGAATAATGGCTTAATTTGATTCATTTCAAATAAAATTAGTCAATTGATCACTCTAATCATGACGAATACACTTAGTTGATAATTTAATTACTATGAGCTTAATTGAAATTGTAAGTTTATCTTTAATTTTAGTTAAATCAATTTAGTTATTACTAATAATATCTTAATTTGAATTATTTCAAATAAAATTGATCGATTGATCACTCTACTCGGGACGAATACACTTAGTTAATCATGTAATTACGATGAGATTAATTAAAATTGTAAGTGAACTCATTAATTCATGTTTAATTTTAGTTAAATCAACATAGTTATTACTAATAATGACTTAATTTGAATCATTTAAAATAAAATTGGTCAATTAATTATTCTACTAAGGATGAAACACTTAATTGATCATTTAATTATTGAGATTAATTGAAATCGTAATTGAACTTACTAATTCATCTTTAATTTTAGTTAAATCAATGTAGTTATTTCTAATAATGTATTAATTTGAATTATTTCACAAAATTTAGCAATTAATCATTCAACTCAGTACGAAACACTTAATTGATCATGTAATTACTATGAAATTAATTGAAATCGTAATTGAACTTACTAATTCATCTTTAGTTTTAGTTAAATCAATACAGTTATTTCTAATGATGACTTAGTTTGAATCATTTCAAATAAAATTGGTCAATTGATCACTCTACTCAGGACGAACATACTTAGTTGATTGTGTAATTACCATGAGATTAATTGAAACTATAATTGAACTTATTAATTCATATTTTATTTTAGTAATCAATTTAGTTATTACTAATAATGACTTAATGTGAATCAATAGATGTCTAACATGTTACAACAGATGAGTAATCTGTTGGAAATGACCAAACAAATAAAAACATCTGTTGAAAATGACCAAACAGATATAGACATTTGTTGCAACAAATGACTCACTTATTGCAACAACTAATTCATCTATTGAAAATTATCAAACAGATATAGACACCTGTTGCAATAGATGACTAAGTTGTTGCAACATATGACTCATATGTTGGAAATTACTATATAGACAAAATATGTGTTGAAAAACAATTTAAAATACTAAAGCTCAAATATTTTTTAGGAGAACTCAAATGTTTCCCCCCTTGTCTAAGGTCTTGTCTTCAATTTTAGTTAAATCAATTTAATTATTATTAATAATTGTTTAATTTGAATCAACAAATGACTAACCTGTTATAAGTATTTATTGCAACAAATGACTAACTTGTTGCAACAAATAAGTGATCTGTTGGAAAATAATTAAAATACTAGGAAACTCAAACATTTTTAGGAGAACTCAAATGTTTGTCCCATTGTCTTAAATACTTGTCTTTAATTTTAGCTAAATCAATTTAGTTATTACTAATAATTGCTTAATTTGAATCAACAGATTACTGACATGTTGCAACAGATGATTCATCTGTTTGAAATTATCAAACAGATAGAAAATCTGTTATAATAAATGGGTTATCCATTAGAAAGCAATTAAAATACTAGGGAACTTAAATATTTTTAGGAGAACTCAAACGTTTGTCCCCTCGATCCTTTTGCATTTGATGTATGATACACTATTTTTGTCTTATTTACCTGTTTCATGAAATTTTTCATGTGTTTTACTTATTCGCTGTGCCCTTGTTGAAATTTTTAGAATTTTTTTAGGTCAAATTTTGTTCGTATATCACTTGGACATTACTTCTAGGTGATTTTGTAAGTATAATTATGATATTTGTTGAATTTTTTATTTGGTATATTTGCTACTGATACAATGGATAAAACCTACAACATGAATCCAATATATGAGTCATTTATTGCAACAAGTGAGTAATCTTTTGCAATATATGACTAATCTGTTACAACAGATGACCCATATGTTGGATTCATGTTACAACACTATAATACAAATCTAACAGATGAGTAATCTGTTGCAACAAATTACTCATATGTTGCAACAGATTAGTCAATATGTTGCAACAGATTAGTCAATATGTTGCAACGGATTAGTCAATATGTTGCAACAGGTTACTTATCTGTGCAATAGATTACTCATCTGTTGGATTCATGTTATATGTTTTATCTACTGTTGAAAAAACAGCAGTAGCAGATACACCCGGATGAGAAATTCAACTAAAAATTATAATTTTACTTACTAAGATCACCTATAAGTAATTCCCAAGTGATATACGAATAAAATTTGACCTAAAAAAATTTGAGCAAGTAGCAATAGTAGCGGTAACAACAATGTTCAATAACAAGAAGATGATGATGATGAACAAGAAGAGATGATAATGAAGAACAAGATGATGATAATGAAGAAGAAGATGATGATGAATAAAGCAACAACAACAATGAACAACAAAAATCATGAAGAGAGAGAAAACTCCAATAAATGAGAAGAAAGAGAAACACACCTTTTCCCCCTCCATTTCTAGTTATATTAGGTTTTACATTGGATCAAAGTGTAAATTAAAAAACTTGTGAGTTATTTTCAAACTTTTCTTACTTTCTTAATCCTTAATAAAGAAATTGTCATCTCCATTGAATTATTAAGACTTGTGTCACCCACACTTCAT
>NW_025889715.1:0-2544 GCF_002878395.1 Capsicum annuum
ACTTGTTTTTTAATAAATATTTAAGAGTTCGTTGTGAAAGAAGAGTGTTTGCTTCAACAAATGAAGGCTTGCCTTCCATCTGCCTTCGATGCCTTTCATTTATAATGAGAATACTTTACAAAAGTTTTACACGTATCCTAACTTTTTTAGAAAGTCTTTATCTAACCTAATTATTGTCCTAACTATTCTCTACAAAAAGTCTTTACGTAAAGACTTAGCTAACTATAAAACAAAACCCATAAAGGCTTTTGGCTTAAAAGTCAAAAAACCTATTAATCTAGCTATCTTAAAGTCTTTACAAACCTTGTATCATTAACCTATACAATAGATTTTACGTAAAGAAAATTGTGAAAGTTTGTTACATGTCTCTTTCACAATTTAATAGCTTGTCTTTAATCTCCATTATTTTAATCCGTGGCTATCTTTTTCCTTATCTTTTTCTTGTCGTTTCTGCTGCTTTCTATCTTCTTGTCAGTGTAGCATCACATCTGGAACAAAGTTGTGTCTGCCACTACATCTGCTGCATATGTGATCATTGTATTTTTGGCCAACTTTTTCACAAAATTGTTTCATAGCTTCTTCTGAGATAATTCCTTTATTGATAGATCTCGTCAATGGTTGTTCTTCTGGTCTGAGGAGTGTTAATCCCCATTTCCTAAGTTCTTCCATGTCTTGGTCTCTTACTTCTTTACAAGTTGAATAAACCAATGTTTTATTCCTCGAGCTATATATCCAAATAGGTTTCTGATTTGAATGATTATTAAGTAATTCTGATAATATATTACTAAGTCCAATAACTCTTTTATTGCGGTAAAATCCTAGTATCTGTGTCTTTGGTATCTCGTCTTGTTCACATATATCTTCTAGAATAATACAATCTCTGGTCATACCTATCTTGATTACTGTAATAGTTTGTTTAACTTCATCAAATAATATTTCGGCTGGGACGGAATAAAATCGAACATAAAATAATTGTCCGTTAATAATTCTCTTGTAGATCATAAATCCATTGTGAATATCTTAAATTCCTTCTAACTCTTCTCCAGTAGTTGTGTAAACTGTAGATAATAATCCATAATAGTAACATGATTTGATTAAATTCGAACTTGTACCTGGAAAAATAATAAGTTTATTGTAATTCTGCCATTTCTGGGTAATATATCCTTTTTGTTGTATGGCTAGTTCTTCACTTTGAATAGGTTTGGTATTTAACATGGTTTGTAAGGTTAATATATTTTCAATGTATTTTCGGGCAACATAGTTGTATGTCTATTTTTCTTGGTTAAGTGATTCAGAATATGTATGTATTTGGGGAGGTGCAAATGATTCTGATCTTTGCATATTTTGTGTATATGATTTTGAAAATATCTGTTTGAGGTTGTAATTCTTTTTCTTTGGTATTTTAGGTTTATTTTAAGTGACTATATTTTTCCCTTTAGATATATCTCCTGTGCCTGTAGCTGTAACTATAATTTCATTAGTAATTTGAGTTTTAGGTGTTTCTCATCGTCACCTTCTAGGTCTAGTTTTTTAATGTGCTCTTCCTGCACAGTATCTTATTTTTTATAGTGCCCAACCTGCACTTTTATGTTTGTAACTTTAGTAGTTAGTGTAATAACTCTTTCTTGTAATAACTTTATTTTCTCAAACATTTGAAGTAATAAATCGGTCTAGGTATCTTTGGCATCAGCCTCTTCCATTGATAAATCAGTTTGAGAAGCTTTGTCTTGATAAGTACTATGCAATGATATTTTTGTTAGTATTGATCACTTCAATCATAAATGTAAAATTCAGTATATTTAATACTAGTCTCCGAATTTCCTTCGTCGTAACTGAGTTCTGTATTTTTCTCGTTAGCCACCATCGTACCTGTGTGTTATCTGTTCTTACAATAAATTTGTTATATACAATATATGGTTCAAATGCTAATAGGCATTTATATAATGAACATAATTCTTTTCTATTTATTTTTCATTTTATTTCTGTTTCATTAAATGTTCCTGACTAATATCTACAATGATGTTCTATTTTTCCAGTTTCGTATTTGTATTTAAGTACTCCTCCATAACTATATTCACTTGCATCTGCTTCTCCTATATATGTAAATTTTTTATTTTCGTCTGGAAATTGTAATTTTGGTAACCCTTTACAAAGTATTTTTATTTTCTGGACTTGTTTTTTATCTTCGTCGTTGTAATTATATTCAATATCCTTTCTTAATTTTTTCTGTAATGGTTTTAGATTTTCTGCTAATTTTGGTATATATTCTCTTACTTAATTTACTAATCCTAAGAATGATTGTAATTTCTTTTTTGTATCTAATTCTTCGTTTAAATTTATTATTTTTTGTATCATATGTTGTTGCATTTTTAGTCCACTTTTATCTATTTGTATTCCTAAAAATTCTATCTTATTTTTCATAATTTCAGCTTTCTTTTCACTTAAACTTATTCCTGATTTTTCTATTATATCTGTAAATTGTTCTAATAATTTTAAATTGTATATAATAATATATCATCTATGTATACTATGCAATTAGGTAAT
>NW_025889715.1:2644-6119 GCF_002878395.1 Capsicum annuum
ACTAATCCTAAGAATGATTGTAATTTCTTTTTTGTATCTAATTCTTCTTTTAAATTTATTATTTTTTGTATTATATGTTGTTGCATTTTTAGTCCACTTTTATCTATTTGTATTCCTAAAAATTCTATCTTATTTTTCATAATTTCAGCTTTCTTTTCACTTAAACTTATTCCTGATTTTTCTATTATATCTGTAAATTGTTCTAATAATTTTAAATTGTATATAATAATATATCATCTATGTATACTATGCAATTAGGTAATTGTTTACAATAACTATCCATAAAGTGTTGATATCTATCTGGTGCATTTTTATATCCAAATGGTAATACGTTCCATTCATAAAATTCTTGTGGTATCGTAAATGCGGTTAATTCCTTAGATTCTTCTTTTAACTTTAAGTGGTAAAATCCTGATTTACAGTCAAATTTACTAAAATAGTTATATCCTTGTATTTGTCTTATTTTTAATGTCTTATTTGGTATTGGATAATTATATGTCATAGTTTTTGCATTTAAATTTCTATTATCAATAACCATTCTACTTTTACCTCTTTTTTGTTCACTATGTTTATTTACTATAAATGCTGGACTATTCTATTTATTATTACTTTTTTGTATATATTGTTTCTCTAACAATTCATCTATATGCATTTTAAATTTTTCTAAATCGTCAAAATTATATGTTAATGGTTTTTGAGTTATTATGCTATTTTTATCTATTAATTCAATTTTTATAGTAGTTTTATATTTTTCCCATCCTTTTAATGGATCTTCACTATATAATCTTTCTAATTTGTTCTTAATATTTCTATCTTATTTACTGAAAATATAGTTATTTCCTTTTTATTTATCTAAAATACGACTAGTTCTATTGTGTCTTTAATATTTTTTATATTTTCTAACTTTTGTGTAATTTTTTCACTTCCTTCTATCCAATCAGTTTTCTTTCTTATTTTATTAATAACTATTTTTTCTCTTACTTTTTGTTTACATAGTGTTGTAAACCACCAATCTGTTTTAGTTATTATATGCGGGTATGATTTATCTAAAAATGACATTTCTAAAAGCATATCTTTTGATGTTAGTTCATAATTATAGAATTCTTCTATTGTTATTATTTTATCCCATATCTTTATTTTTATATTTTTAGCTTTATATGTAATTAAGCTTCCTTCATTATTAAATACTTTGACTACTATTGATGTTTTTAATTTATCTCATTCGCTTTCTGGTAAACAGTTGTATCTACATAAGTTTGTTTCTGCTCCTGTATCTATCATAGGTGTATAATATCTATTATAATATCCTTCTACTATTATTTTTACAAGCACATATCTTTTCATATCATGTTAAAGTTCTTTTTATGAATAATCTTTCTTTACTATACATTGTAGATAACTGTGTATGTTCTGTATTGTATGATTTTACTTGTTCTAACCATTTTATTCCTAATATTATATCTGCTTTTTGCATTTCTTCCTTTATTTCAAATTCTATTTTTATTTTTCTGATTCCTATTATTATTTCTTTTTCTACCGTATCCTTAATGTCTAAAAATCTATATGTAGTAACAACAAAACATAAAATAACAGTGAAAAATAAAATTAATAAAATACAATAGAAAGTCCTTTTGAATAATTCGTAAAACCAATTGATAATAATGACTATAGTTACAAAAATATAGATATAGAAGAAGATTTAGAAATAATAAATGATAGGATAAGTACATAAAAAAGAATAGCTCACGAAAAACCAAAATCATCAAGTTCATCAAAAAGAACAAGTTATGAAACAACTTCAAAAGTTTACTTAAATCAATATTAGATAACGGGAACAATAAATAAAAAAGAATATTTAATACTCCTAAACACTAGACAAGAAGAAAATTATATAGCAAAATATCTAGTAAAAAACGAAGAAATAAAATCTAATAGTAATATATGCCCAGATTTACCAAGGAGCCAAATAGACATCAAGGATGCGGCAGAAAAACAAATAATAATAGGAATCAGAAAAATAAAAATCGAATTTGAAATAAAGAAAGAAATGCAAAAAGAAGATATAATATTAGGAATAAAATGGTTAGAACAAGTAAAACCATACAATATAGAACATACACAATTATCTATAATGTATAATAAAGAAAGATTATTCATAAAAAGAACTTTAACATGATATGAAATATATGTGTTTGTAAAATGCATATAGATGAATTATTAGAGAAACAATATATACAAAAAAAAAGTAATAGTAAACAGAATAGTCCAGCATTTATAGTAAATAAACATAGTGAACAAAAAAGAGGTAAAAGTAGAATGGTTATTGAATATAGAAATTTAAATGCAAAAACTATGACATATAATTATCCAATACCAAATAAGATATTAAAAATAAGACAAATGCAAGGATATAACTATTTTAGTAAATTTGACTGTAAATCAGGATTTTACCACTTAAAGTTAGAAGAAGAATCTAAGGAATTAACCGCATTTACGGTACCATAAGGATTTTATGAATGAAACGTATTACCATTTGGATATAAAAATGCACCAGGTAGATATCAACACTTTATGGATAGTTATTTTAAACAATTACCTAATTTATAGTATATATAGATGATATATTATTATATACAAAAACCAAAGATGAACATTTAAAATTATTAGAACTATTTACCGATATAATAGAAAAATCAGGAATAAGTTTAAGTGAAAAAAAAAAGCAGAAATTATGAAAAATCAGATAGAATTTTTAGGAATACAAATAGATAAAAGTTGAGTAAAAATGCAACAACATATAGTACAAAAAATAATAAATTTAAAAGAAGAATTCGATACAAAAAAGAAATTACAATTGTTCTTAGGATTAGTAAATCAAGTAAGAGAATATATACCAAAATTAGTAAAAAATCTAAAACCATTACAGAAAAAATTAAGAAAGGATATTGAATATAATTACAACAACGAAGATAAAAAAAAACAAGTCCAGAAAATAAAAATACTTTGTAAAGAGTTACCAAAATTACAATTCCCTGGCGAAAATAAAAAATTTACATATATAGTAGAAGCAGATGCAAGTAAATATAGTTATGGAGGAGTACTTAAATACAAATACGAAAATGGAAAAATAGAACATCATTATAGATATTATTCAGAAACATTTAATGAAACAGAAACAAAATGGGAAATAAATAGAAAAAAATTATGTTCATTATATAAATGCCTATTAGCATTTGAACCATATATTGTATATAACAAATTTATTGTAAGAACAGATAACACACTGGTACGACGGTGGCTAACGAGAAAAATACAGAACTCAGTTACGACGAAGGAAATTCGGAGACTAGTATTAAATATACTGAATTTTACATTTACGATTGAAGTGATCAATACTAACAAAAATGTCATTGCAGATTACTTATCATGACAAAGCTTCTCAAACTGATTTATCAATGGAAGAGGCTGATGCCAA
>NW_025889716.1:0-1212 GCF_002878395.1 Capsicum annuum
GTTGTAAAAAGATAGGATTATTTGAATCGGAAGCTGGCCATTTTGCTCTAATAGCAGGAAGAACTTTCTCTATCAAGCAAGCTCTAGTGATATCTTTAGTTACTGACTGAATGGGCTTTGTTTCCATAGTTCCTGCTATTAGATTTTTGCTATTCCGCTTTGCTGGTTCCTTAACTACAAACGAAAAAATACCTATTTTTCCAGAAAACAACTCAATTCTATTTTCATCAAATCGAGGGTGTGCTACAACAGCCATAAACATAACCTTTGGAATAAAATTTTTAATTTTGTAAGAACGATACGGATCTGGATCATGCTCTCCAGGAAGCAGGTAGTACCTTTCAACTTTTTTGGACAAAAAAAAAACCACTTTTCGTCGATATGAACATAATTAAACATATTCATAAACATGGGATTTGTGTGGATTGTATTCTGATCAATCATTGAGAGGCATTATTGAAGTCGTACCTTTTTGTTTCCTTCGGTTAACTGAGGCTTGATGGAATTAGAATGTGGCCGAAGAGTTCCATCTTGCAACTTCACATTTTTTATGCCTCATAGTCAATATGGGTAATTTTGTATGGGAAAAGCATGTATGTGATGATTTGAGGATTTTTTCGTAAATCTTTAATAAGGCTAATATGTGCATGTTTTGACTGTTTGGGTATGATCTTGTACCAATTTGATTTGAGAAAAGAATCTCAGTAATTGATTTTTTATTTTTCAGATTTTTTCGTAAATCTTTAATAAGGCTAATATCTGCACGTTTTGACTGTTTGGGTATCATCCTGTACCAATTTGATTTGAGAAAAGCATCTCAATAATTGATTTTTTATTTTTTGGATTTTTTCGTAAAGCTTTAATAAGGCTAATATGTGCACGTTTTGACTGTTTGGGTATGATCCCGTACCAATTTGATTTGAGAAAAGCATCTCAGTAATTGATTTTTTATTTTTCAGATTTTTTCGTAAATCTTTAATAAGGCTAATATGTGCACGTTTTGACTGTTTGGGTATGATCCTGTACCAAATTGATTTGAGAAAAGCATCTCAGTAATTGATTTTTTATTTTTTGGATTTTTTCGTAAAGCTTTAATAAGATTAATATGTGCACATTTTGACTGTTTGGGTATGATCTTGTACCAATTTGATTTGAGAAAAGCATCTCAGTAATTGATTTTTTATTTTTCTTCCCTTACTTGGTTGACAGACC
>NW_025889717.1:0-1024 GCF_002878395.1 Capsicum annuum
GGACTAATAAATAGTACCGAGATAAGTTATCCACCTATTTGGTGGGATACCAATCCCATCATTATTTATTCTTGGGATAAAATTAGAAAAGAAGACATTTGCCCTCCAAATTCGTAAGATTATCACTTTTTATATATATATATATATATTAATTAATTTATTTTTAATAAAGTATAAGGTATTTTTATAAAATTATGGACAAGTTACTAAAGTATGATGACATTCCCTTTCTAACTTAATACATGCTTAATTATTAAATAAAAATATTTTTATATTTAGCTAAAAATATTTGAAAATTTATTTTTATTTTTTTTAAATTGACTCTCCAATTATTAATGATACTAAATAATGAAAATTGAAAGTAATTATTTTTCACACTTTTTGATGATGAATTTTTTAAACAAAAAATGAGATTATCAATATTTTATGGAATTTGGAACAAAATAAGTAATTCAACATGAAATATTATAGATTCATACACATTTAAGAAAAAATTTATTTATGAATATACGATACGTTAAATTTATTTGAATAATTATTATGTTTACTTATATATTTTAATTTCTCTAAAAAATAATAAAAATGTCGACTCCATTAGTGAATTACATATTTTAAATTACATAGTTTTATAATCACTTAAAAATTGATATTTTATATATCAATTAAAATGAATTTTAATATTCTATATTATATGAGTGATATGTATTTAAATGAAGTGACATAAGCAACAAATCATCTTTTACTTTAACAAACTTAAGTTGAAAGTTTTTATTTCAAACTAAATAAGATATAGTAAGATTTTTTTTTTAAACACACACAGCATAATCATGGGAAGGCAGACGTAAAAAATTTAAAGCTAAATAAGATGAAACTTTTATTTTAAAATAAACACGATATAATTCTGAAAATGCACAGACACAAAAAAAATTAAGCTAAATAAGATGAAAGTTTTATTTTTAAGAATAAATATTTAAATGTTGAAAAGAAATATATATATATATATATATATATATATATATATATA
>NW_025889717.1:1124-3343 GCF_002878395.1 Capsicum annuum
ATGGAGGGCATTTTGGTAATTAATTAATTTATTCCTAGAAATTATACCATGCATATTACTTTGAATACAACAAACCAAACACTCAATAAAAAATAATTCCAGCATAACTAATCTTAGTATAGCTTATCCCATCACAACTTATCCCAGCATAACTAATCCCAGTATAACCACAATCCAAACCAAACGACCCCTAAGAGTAACAAAGTATTTTTAAATTGTTAATCCAACATACAAAAATTATTTGCAATAATTCTTTCTTTTGACAATCAAGTTAGAGGGAAAACAACCTTTTCAAAGTTAAATTGAATTAGATTAATTTAATATTTTAAATAAAAAATTTAAATGTTCAATAATTATACAAAAAATTCTATAAGTTACAATTTTTCTAATATTAATATGATGAAAAAGATGAACAAAAGTTATTTTCACTTTAACTAGATGGTTAAACGAAAGAACTATAAGTGTGCTACACATAATCTGTTACCCTCACTAATGAACACAAACTATCCTAACTTTGAGAACAAATTAAGAAATTAAAAACTTCAACTAACAAAACAACTCTCTTGACTTCAGTTCTTGTTTAATCATTTTTGTGAAGGCAGATATTGTTGCTACTATTATTATTATTATTATTATTATTATTATTATTATTATTATTATTATTATTATTATTATTATTATTATTATTATTATTATTATTATTATTATTATTATTAGTTTAGTTCTACGTGTTTTGCACGTGTATTTCACAATAATTGCTTAAACTATATACACAAAAATAGCAAATTATCAAAAAATAGCAATTAATGTTAAACTAATTTCATACATATCAAGCTTGTTCATTTTGACTCTCCGAGATTCAAATTATATCGAACAAAATCATTAACAGTAAAAGAGTATATATAAAGTATCGAGATTAACATAATCCTAAATTAAAGTATAATGGCTGAGAATTTTGTATTATAAGTTGGATAGAATACCAAATTTATTATTATTAATTATAAATAATTTTATGATACAGCTACCCAAATTTAACTTTGTCTGAGCCGGGATCTTTTGAAAGCAACCTATCTCTACGAGGTAGGGATAAGATCTGCATGCAGTTTGCTCTCTCTTTGAATAGAATATCAAGTTTTTTGTTATATAAATAATTTTAAGATACATCTATACCAACTCAATTTTATATAAATCGAGATCTTTTAGAAACAATCTCTTTATCTCCATAAGATAGGGATAAAATTTGTATACACTTTTCGCTCTCCTTACCGTATGCTAACTTTATATAGTATGAAAAATTTAAAAAGCATTAACAAAACCTAATGTACAAAACTATCAAAAAATAATAATGATATATATATACACACATAGTCTTAGTGTACACGCTTCGCGCGCGTACTTTACTTTAATGAGTTCAATTTTATATAATCACTTTGATGTCTATTTTTTGGCAAGAAGAAGTTTGTGTTTAACTAATAAATTTAGAAATCACTTTAGAGCAACTATTAGTATTTGACTACGTTTTTAAAGTGTTTTTAAATATATTTTTTCTCAAAAATGATTTTAAAACAAAATTACATTCGTTATGTTTTAAAAATAGCAGAAGTTAAACCTCGTTTTGTTTGTTAGATTTACACTTTCGTTAACCTAGGACTTTATAATTAATTAATTTTTTATTTAAATCTTTTTATTATTTACATTACTTTTTCGATGCATACTTTAACATAGATTACGATTTCATGCATGTAAATGATGAATATGATTAATTGAGTAGCAACTTAATAATTTAAACTCAAACTGACAGGAAATTTTTCTAACCTATAAAAGAAAAAGTCAAAAATTAGCCTCATAATTCTTTGCATGAGGTTTAACATACGTGACAATTTAATACATATCCACACCCACGAAAAATTTCAATCGTTCTATTAACCAAGCACAAATAAATATAAATATTTTTGTGCATAAGAAAACAAATCGAAAATCATAAAATTGAAGATCCATTCACAAAAATTACAGCTCTAGTTCATAAAGTTCTATATAATAAAAAATATACTCATAAACCTAGAAAATTGTTGAACTTGAAGTTGAAAGTTCTATATAATAAAAAATATACTCATGAACCTAGAAAATTGTTGAACTTGAAGTTGAAATAACATGGCGTTATGCGGCGCTTACATTACAAACATTCACAAAATAAGATTACAAAGAAAATTATAATAAAA
>NW_025889718.1:0-3196 GCF_002878395.1 Capsicum annuum
GTATCACCATAGACAAAAGACATGCTTATTAGTTCTTTAAGTTGACAAATGGCATCCAACTTTTAGAGTGATTTAGGCAAAAGAAACCAAGATAATATATTACATACAATAATAAGAAGAGATAAGCATCCAGTACCCCTCGAAGTACGACCAAAGTTGCTACGACACACTCCAATTTCACGGGGGTTTTATTACCTCCGAACTCAATTTTAGTGTATTTTTGTCACATTTTGTGCTGACGTGGCACCTATTTTACATAGAATGGGGCGTGCAGTCTTAGTGCTTCTGTTATTCCCATGGTCCTATTACCAAAAATCCAAATAGAGTTTTAAGAATAAGTCTCAAAAGAGAAAAAGACTTGCAAGAAGAAACTGTCACGACCCAAGCCGGGGCCCTGACCGCGATGGGCATCCTGAACCATCAAGGCCTGAGAGACCCCTTTAACGGCCCACCTGAACCATCAAGGCCCAAGAGGCCCTTGTAAGGGCCCAACCCACTTGTGATATTGTCCGGGTCTAGGGCGTCACGGCTTTAAAACTCGTGACTAGGTAGTAAGGCTTGCTTACTTATATACTCAGCATCTCTCCTGTGTTTTGCGATGTGGACTCTTTATCCTAAGTTGGGATGTTACAGAAACTTTGTATATAAATTTCAAGTTTGTAGAAGATGATCTTCGTTTGTACTTTTGTACTGAAAGTTGGGGTGGGGGGTGGGGGTGGGGTTGAGATATTGCCAGTCGTAAAATAACACACTGTATTTGAAGTAAAAATTGACAATCGGATGAACTTTTGTGCATATGGCATCATGTTAAACATTATGCCCCGTAATTAACAGACATACAAGATGTGTGATCGCTGCATGATCCATAAATATGCATAGTGTGTCAGCAAAGACTTACGTTTTCAGGTCCAACGATGGCATCTTTATCCCACTAGTGGGCTTCTTTTCCTGTGTTTCAAAGTCGGGCATTGATATGAAACATGCAGAAGAAATTAGTATGAGATATAATTAAGGCATAATACACAAATATGACCCAAAACTTGACACGAAATTATAACATTGACCTTAAACTTTGACAGTGCACAAGTAGGCCCTTTAACTATACAAAACTGAACAAATATGACCTCCGATCCTACTTGGCAAAACGAGTGTTGTACAGCAAAACTGAGCACGTCGGAGTAAGAGTCGAAGGGTTTTTTTGTTCAGCTTTTGTATAGTTAAAGGGCCTACTTGTGCATTGACAAAGTTAAAGGTCATATTTATAATGTGTCTTTTTCATTAGGTGGTAGTATCTGATTGGATGGCTAATCCACGTAGGTGCAAGTGAGGTACACGCATGTAGTTGCGAAAGCGGAGGTCATATTTGTTCAGGTTTTGAATAGTTAAAGGTCCTATTTGTGCATTGTCAAAGTTTAAGGTCAATGTTATAATTTCATGTCAAATTTAGGGTCATATTTATGAATTATGCATATAATTAAAGAGATGCATCTTACAGAAAGATGCAAAAGTTTATCAACTAATCAGAGAGGAAGTTTCTACCTTCTGAGGGTTCAGGTTTATATTTGTATTATAGAGGTTCTGAGAGCGATCTCAATAGCTCTAATAAAGGGATGGCGATTCTAATAAGGGAAACAGTGTTCCATGCATTTGTTGTATCAGATACCATTGCCTTTACATGCTCTGCTGGTTCTGTATTCAGCTACTTCTACATTGCGATAAATGCAGCAACTGCAAAAAATTAAACTTATAATGAGGCGCTTTAAGATAGCAATTCTTTTGCAGCATTTAGCGTTGTCAGCAATTGTAATTGCATTTATAACTGGTATGTATGCTACTTTAGCACATTCAGCTGATCTCGCTGCTAGTCTTTGCATTACCTTATATATACAACGTAGTCAAGGGGGTTCGGGTAAACACCCTCTAGAACTGCCCCTGGTGACGACGATTCTATCCCCTTTGTGTTAATTAATGGATTCTAAACTAATAATTTGTACATATTAAGTATATATTTTAAAAACAAATACAAATTAAATTCGAATCTAAATTACTAAATTCTCTCAAAATCGTACCTTTGACAAAATAGGTTGGTGTGGAGTTATTGATCCCACTCTCAAAAACATTGTAATAAAGTAATAATAATACAACTGACATAAAGATGGCAAGTTGGGCCACATCTAAGTAAAGACCAAGTCAACTTTTAATTTCTATATAGTGGTATGGGCTGCGTACATTTACCCTCCCAAGATCCCACTTGGTGGGAACATACTGAGTGTGTTGTTGTTGTTTCACCTCGAGAAAGCAAACGACTTTCAAGTTCATTGCAGATTTATTTATTAATTATCCGTAACCTCCTGATCACATGACAACAACTTTATCAATCACTCCAACCCTCCCCCTGAGATGAAAGAATAGTCAAAAATACATTTCACAGCTGGTTTCACGTTATGAAAATGATATTGATAGCCTTATATAACATGACTGATTAATTGACAGTAGCTTGGTATTTGTCTATACTGAAAAAGTAAAGGTACAGTGTTAAAGTACATTAATAATGTAGGGACATCATCAAATATAAAGATGGCAAAGAGATGCAATTATTGATAGCTGGAAAAAGATATTTAGGACTCCTACTACAACAAACAAAGTGAAACACAGGGAATTATTGAAATAAAGTTTGGAGTAATATATGTTTCATGAAATGAAATTATAAAGCATATAACCCAACCAAGAAGTTATCATTTCTTCCAATCAAGGCAAATAACAAATGCCTTTCTTTTAGTCAAAGGCAAATAGTGATACTTAGATTTCTACTTTGGAGATTCCTACTTTTTCTATATAATGGTTTTGCATGAAGGGTAAATGAACTCGGAGCTAGCAAGACAACAGAGGTTAGATAGCTCTGACGGGAGGAAGAGTTTGGAAGTTGAGGTCATCCATTCATACGTTGTAGGAGGATGACTACTCCTGATGATGCTGAAACAAAAGTCAAAGTGAAAGATATTATGAATGCAGCTCAAATACATCTAGTTGTGGCCACACTACTAGTGACGGTCACATTCGCGGCCGGTTTCACATTACCGGGAGGTTTTGAGAGCGATCACGATAGCCCTAACAAAGGAATGGCGATTCTGACGAAAAAATCAGCATTTTGTGCATTCGTTGTTACGGATGCCATTGCCTTTGTATGCTCCGCAGG
>NW_025889719.1:0-3924 GCF_002878395.1 Capsicum annuum
CATCAACCACACACAATATTCACTCCAACACACCAAATATAATAAACCTTAAATAAAAGATGGGAATAGAATTGGACCTCGATTCGTAGCTTTCAAACTCAAATATTAATCGAGTGAAAAGACGAAGACCGCGTCCGAATATCCCAAGCAGAACCTCAACAACGATGAATTCCAATTTGGTATTGAGAAATTTGAAACCCGAAGAATGATAGCTACGAACTAATCAGGACGAACAGAATTTAAACCCTAAAATCAATACGAAGGTCGAAGAGCCAAACGGAAAGAAACAAAATAAACCTGACCCATACACAAAAGCTAATCGCAAAAATAAGTCGAAACTGGACCAATTTCAGTGAAGAATTCACTGCTGGTCCACGTTTTCTGGCACAAAACTTAACGTGTCCGGCCAAATATCCCTTTGAAATCAAAGAAAAATGAAGAAATTTGGATTCTTCTTGAACTGGTCAACTGATCGACGAACTAAAATCACTTCTGGTGAAAGTTTTCACCAGAAAAAGCTTGGAGAAGGATCAAACCTCGCACTAGTCCCCTATTTCGATCACCCCTCTTCAGTTTTCAGTCTATTTTTTTTCTTTTTTGGTGGTCTGGGTATATATGTGAAGAAGATGACTTTGAGGGTCTATGCTAATGGAAGAATATCAGTCCTCCTATGGGAAATTAGAGTGTTGCTGTGTGCGTATCCCTGAAGAAGAAAACAAGAAACAGAAATGGATTCCTTATTTTTTTTTTGTTTACCAGTGAATTGAGTAAAAAATCAAAGAGAGTGTGGAAGTGTATGCGTTCTTTGGAGAAGATCAGTGTCAATTGTGAATGGAGTCTGTGGGAATTATATCGTGTGGGCCCTTTTTATTTTGTCTGAGTGTGAATATATTGTATTTCATCCCCTTAAAACAAAATGGTTCCTTGTGGGCTTTCCTGGAAGTTTCCTTGTGGGGTCCCTTTCTAATGTTTATCCATTTTTGCCTTTGTGGACAAGAAATATGAGGGAGAGGGGGTCACGTGGGTATGAGGTGTTTGGGATAGGGGTATGGGTAATGTGTCTTCTTTTAATTGAAGGGGTTGTTAGGATGTTAAAAAGAATAAAAGTTTGTTAGGGATTTTATTGAGAGTTATTTTTTGTATTTTTGTGGGATGTAATTACATGGGTAGGATAAGGTAAAAATGGGTAAAACGATATTGGGGAGAGACGAAATTACGTGTCTACATCATGCCTCCTTTGAATGTAAACACGCAGTGTTTTCAGACAAAGAAATAAACAACGAAACCAAATTTTGTCCCGATCATTATTCAAAGAGAGGAGTAAAAGAAAGAAGGACAATCGAATCCTGTTGGACACCCTATCTACCCAAGTCATGAGGAAGTCACAAGTATCTCAAAGGGTTGGAATAGAAGTGGACTATACCGAGTTGGAGAGTCGAGTGAGGTTCCATCGGGGTTCCGATCTGCGACTCTGTGATTACATCAAAAATAAAAATTACAAGTTAAAACATAAATGAAATTACAAAATCCTATTTATACAGCTTCTGTTGGCTCTTGACTCGACTTTTATCACCATATTCTTTAGGCGGGCTCCTGACTTGCAATTTCTTTCAACTTGTTGCTTGGCTTTCAATTGCTTCGTTTTGTTACTTGACTTTTCATTTCTTCACCCTATTCTCCAAGCGGGCTCCTGACTTGCTATTTCATTACTTTGTTGCTTGAGTTTTCATTTCTTCACTCTGTTCTCCAGGCGGGCTCCTGACTTGCTATTTCATCACCCTGTTCTTCAGGAGGGCTCCTGAAACCCAAAATTAAAATTAGAAAGAAAATTATCCCAAACAAAAATTATAGTAAAATAGTATTTCATTTTTGAAAGCATTGTCCCATTTTCCAGAAGGGTCCTAAACAGAAAGTAAAATCTCATTTTTCAGGAAGGTCCTGAACTAAAAGTAAATTTCCATTCTTCAGGAGGATCCTGAACAGAAAGTAAAATCTCATTTTTCAGGAAGGTCCTAAACATAAAGTAAAATCCCATTTTTCTAGGAGGGTCCTGAACAGAAAGTAAAATCCCATTTTTCAGGAGGGTCCTGAACAGAGTGTAAAGTCTCATTTTTCAGTAGGGTCCTGAACAGAAGGTAAAGTCTCATTTTTCAGGAGGGTCCTGAGCATAAAGTAGAATCTCAGTTTTTAGGAGGGTCCTGAACATAAAGTAAAATCCCATTTTTTAGGAGGGTCCTGAACAGAAGGTAAAGTCCCATTTTTTAGGAGGGTCCTGAGCAGAAAGTAAAATCTCATTTTTCAGGAGGGTCCTGAACAGAAAGTAAAATCCCATTTTTCAGGAGGGTGCTGAACTGAAAGTAAAATCTTATTTTTTTAGGAGGGTCCTGAACAGAAAGTAAAATCCCATTTTTCAGTAGGGTCCTGAACAGAAGGTAAAGTCCTATTTTTTAGGAGGGTCCTGAACAGAAAGTAAAGTCCCATTTTCCAGGAGGGTCCTGAGCATAAAAAAGAATCCAGTTTTCAGGAGGGTCCTAAACATAAAGTAAAATTCCATTTTTTAGAAGGGTCCTGAACAGAAGGTAAAGTCCCATTTTTCAGGAGGGTCCTAAGCAGAAAGTAAAATCTCATTTTTAAGGAGGGTCCTGAACAGAAAGTAAAATCCCATTTTTCAGGAGGGTGCTAAACAGAAAGTAAAATCCTATTTTTTAGGAGGGTCCTGAACAGAAGGTAAAGTCCCATTTTTCAGGAAGGTCCTGAACAGAAAGTAAAGTCCCATTTTCTAGGAGGGTGCTGAGCATAAAGTAGAATCCCAGTTTTCAGGAGGGTCTTGAACATAAAGTAAAATTTCATTTTTCAGGAGGGTCCTGAACAGAAGGTAAAGTCCCATTTTTCAGGAGGGTCCTGAGCAGAAAGTAAAATCTCATTTTTAAGGAGGGTCCTGAACAGAAAGTAAAATCCCATTTTTCAGGAGGATCCTGAACAGAAATTAAAGTCCTATTTTCCAGGAGGGTCCTGAGCATAAAGTAGAATCCCATTTTTCAGGAGGGACCTGAACAGAAAGTAAAATCCCACGGATGTGCATTTCCAATGGTAGCTGAATTAAGTGAAGCGAATTTGCCCCTATTTCAACAAAGAAAATTTGTCAATTAAAAACTTAGTGGTGGATTGCAGCTCTTGGCTTCTCAGGTATCTGCCTCAACACTCGTTCCTTTCATATTTGTTCCAAATCGCTGACACTTGCCCTGTCTTACCACACCATTGACGCGGATCCAGATTGAGGGAAATAAGTTCTGACTTGAACAATGGGTTTCCATTTTACCATGCCTCTGAGGTGCACCCTTTTCCCAAATCTTAATGCTTCCACGAATCCAATAGCCTATCGGTTGATAGACTTTCTTTGCTTCGTGTTGAATTACGATCATATTTCTTTCATGTGCTGGTCCTTGGCTTTTCCTCATATAATTGGAAAGACTGGTAGTAAATTTTGAAATCCTTTCTCGCTGGTTTTGACACAGACTTGACTTAAAATGTAAAGAAATGATGGTGACTTTTATTTTGATAAATGACATAAAAATACAAAAAGCATGAATATGTAAATGAAAGAAAAGGGCAATGTTCCATAGTCAAAAAGAAAACTTATCTGAATACGGCAACCAACTCCAATGAGTATGACATGTATTTTGGATTAAGCTGCCTAATCTTCCTATCCAAACTCCCCATTTGTTGTTGAGTTCGTGCCTTTTCCACTGAGCCGCTTCTTCAAATCCATTGGACTCATGCATCACATTCAATTGACGACATCTTAAAGACTTTTGCCAACAAATCTCTTTCTTTTCACTTTCCACTTTTCTCTTGAACTCGCCATTGCCTTACGGTGCCTGTGAGGGTTTTCACCAATAAGACTCTCTCATTTTTATTTCTCTC
>NW_025889720.1:0-1130 GCF_002878395.1 Capsicum annuum
TCATTAATTAAAATAAGCAAAAAGGCTCAAATATGCCATTGAACTATCATAAATGGCTCATTTATGCCATCAGTTAAAAGTTCGGCTCATTCATTCCAACACCGTTGTAAAATCAACTCACTCATGCCATCACTTTTTAATATGGATTTTTAAAAATAGCTTTGCCATGTGGTCTTTTATTAGAAGTCCATGTCATTAATTAAAATAAATTAATATTAAATTAAAAATATCTGAAATTAGTTAGTATCGAAATTATTTATTCCAGCATTTATACCATAATGATGGAAGAAGTTATCCCATATACATGGTGGGATAATTGAAATAGCAAACTTGTTTTAAGCTGTTATTTGAAAATAATTTTTCAACAATGTATGCTCCACTAATTCGTGATGGGAGAAGTTATTCCATATGCATGGCGGGATAATTGGAATAACAGACTTCTTTTAAGTCGTTATTTGGAAATGGTTTTTTCAATAATGCATATTCCCCTAATTCGTGATGGGATAATAGGGAAGTTCTACTGGTACGCCTATTTTTTTTTTTCTTGCTTGCACTAATCATTCATTGATTTATTTTTTTGCAACTTCGGAGTATATACTGGAGTCACTGAAATTAAAACTAATCAGTTACTGTAGGATAGAATTTTTGAGGTTTCTGTTAAACGTAGCATTTATAATGATTTAGAATCAACTAGAAATAGCCAAAGAATATACATTAATCACTATTTTTTCTGATTAGAAAAATAGTTGTTGTTGCTGCAAAAAATATATTTTAATGGGTGTGGATCGAATTATGTTAAATGAATCGGTTGTTTTTTTAGTGAGTCTAAGATATTTTGAAATTAATATTGATTTATTTTAATTAATATCACGGACCTCTAATAAAAGGCCACATGACAAAACTATTTTTGAAAATCCACTATTAAAAAGTAATGACATGGGTAAGCTGATTTTATAACGACGATAGCATAAATGAACTAAAATTTTAACTAATGGCATAAATGAGCCATCTCTTATGGTTTAATGATATATTTGAGCTTTTTTCCTTATTTTAATTAATGACGTGAATCTTTAATAAAAGACCACGTGGCAAAGCTGTTTTTGAAAACCACCGTTAAAAATTAATAGCAT
>NW_025889721.1:0-3244 GCF_002878395.1 Capsicum annuum
TAAAGGTAATAGTTGAGCTTTTGCATAGTTCCTGCCAACTTTGTATCCATATTAGCTCTACTGTGAATGTCTTGGACAATCTGTCTGATGATCATACCACTTGTTGTTGACTTCTTCTGAAAGATTCTTTGATTACTCTCCAGCTATAGATTGTACACCACTGCAACCATTATCATTCTGAAGATCACTGTTGTAGACATCTTTTCCCTTGCATGTGTGGTAGCCCAATTAATCTCTTCATCCCATCCCAAACATTGTCTGTTAATGTCTTTCCATTTCAGTAGCCTCCACCAAATACTTACTGAGTATTGACATTCAAAGAATAAGTGCTGATGGTTTTCAGGTATTCCGACACACATAGAACATTGCATATTGATACTAATGCCCCATTTACTTAGCATATCTTTGGTATAAAGTCTCTTGTTCACAGCGAGATACAATATGAACTTCCACTTAGGACTTCCCTGGTTATTGTATGCTAATTTCCTCCATAAGACTTTAGGATGTTGACCTCTCAGCTGATTGTATATTCTTTGTATAGAATATGCTCCTCTTCCCATCTCCTCATTCACATCAAGGCCAGCTGCAACAAGCCATTGTACAACTTGTAATATTTTCTTGATAATCTAAGAGGCTTGATTGGTCTCAGCTTCCCATGGCCTTTGTCCCTTCAAGTAATAGGTGTGAACCCATACAATCCATAGCTTATCTTTCTTCTTTGCCAAACTCCAGGTGTGCTTCAAAATAGCTACTTTATTCCATAGGGAAATATCAGTAATGTTGAGTTCATCCGCCGACTTTGGTAAACATAGTTGCTCCCAGGCAATTAAATTTTTTCTCTTATTTTGTATATATCCCGTCCATAGGAATATTTTACATAACATCTCAACACTCTTGAGTATCTTCTTGGGTAGAGGGAAAATTTGAGACCAAAAGCCTTGGATTGTACACAGAACACTTTGCAACAACTGCAGCCTCCCTGCACAAGATAGGAACTTTGTTGTCCAACAAGTGATTTTGTTTATCATTTTGTCTAGGAGAGGCTGACATTGACTAATGGTCAACTTCTTAGAGCTCAGTGGTACCCCTAGGTATTTGAAAGGTAGGGAGCCCAGAGTGAGCCTTAGTTGTTGCAGGATACTACTTTAAACATCAGCTGCTACTCCTCCAAAATATACACAACTTTTAGCTTCATTTGCCTTCAAACCAGATACTCTTGAGAACTGCTGAAAGCATTATAATTTAACGACAAACTATAATCTTATAAATGAGCAAAATAGTAAAAATTAATTTTATTAAAAATTAAAACTCTAATATATATTTATATATGAAAATAATAGATAATTATAATTTTATAAATATGTTTCAGTGTAGGTATACAAAATAATTAATAGTCGAGGATCTTTCAAAAATAATTTCTCTACCTCTCTGAGGTAGTGGTAAGGTTTGTGTACCCCTACCCTCCTCAAATCTCACTTAAAAAAATTCACTAGATATGGTGTTGCTGTAGATGTATATTTGTTACAAATAAAATGATTGTTGGTGAATTTTAAATTATAGTTTAGAAAATAATTCATATTAACAACCAAAACTTGTTTATCTATATAAACATTAAGGAATAGGAGAAAATCAAAATATGAATCTATATACGTAATTATATACATTAAAGAATAAGAGAAAAACAAAATATGCATCTATATACATAATTACATACTCCCATACATACTTAACACATATAATATAAAAATTTTAAAAGTAAAAAGTACCTTTAAATTTTGTAATTAATTATAAAAGAATTTATTAATAATGTTAAATGGTGGGCTTGAGAATTTGTATACCTACATTGAAATATATTTATAAAATTATAATTACCTATTATTTTCACGTATATATATATATATATATATATATTAGAGTTTTGAAGTTTAATAAAATTAATTTTTAATTTTTTCATTATTAATTTTTTTTTAAATTATATATTCAATTAATATTTCTCACTTTTATATTTTTATCTTAAAAATAATTTTTAACTTTTACAGAAAATATGTTATATAGATTAAAAAAAATTATAAAAAAATTTATCTTTTTTTTTTTAAAAAAAGAGAAACAAATGTTGATATAACTAAGGAGGGAGAATGATTATTGTTCAAAGTTAAGGGGGGTGTTTGATTTTTACAGCAAAGTTCGGGGGTGTAAATGATTTTAACCCAATGTTAACTCTTTTCGTTTTCCAAATCTCAATAGTATTGATTTAGTTATCTTTTACATTTAATATTTACTTCGAATGGAGGGAGTATTTAGTACTCCTTCCATCCCAAATTATCCGTCCCAAATTGAGATGGTATATTGATTAAGAAAAATAATTGATAACATGCCTAGTTTACCATAGTACCCCTATCAAATGATGTTTACATTTTAACTTAAAGAAAAAGTAATTAATGCAAATGGTAAAACATGAAAAAATTTGTCTCTTATTGATTAATAAAAAAAGACAAGTAAAATGGGACATCAAATTAGAAAATTTGAGACGGATAATTTGGGACAGAGGGAGTAAGTTAATGTGTATTTATATGATTGTGCATAAATATATGGCCAAACACATCGACGGCCCCCAAAACTTGGCACTATCTTTCACCTTGGCACCTCAAGTGGACGTTGTTCACTTTTGGCACCTCAAGTAGCCATAAAGTGTGTCATTTTGGCACCTTTTGCTGAATTAGCAAAAAGAGTGTATCACACTCTCTTTTAGGCGCGTGGTAGGGGTATTTTCATAATTTTTTCATCTTTTTTCTCTTTCTTATTCACTCTTTCTACCCATTAATTTTCCACCATTTTTTTAACACATGTCTATGCTAATTTTCCCTTGATTAATTGAATTAACAGAGAAAAAAAGAATGATTAAATCAAAAATCTTCTTTTCTTTAAGAAATAAGAAATCAAAAAACAAGAATGGTTAAATCAAGAATTTTCATTCTTTAAGAAACAAGAAATCAAGAAATAAAAATGGTTGCTTTCTCCCCCACTATCTCTCAAACGTATGATAAATTTTAATAATTTTTACTAGATTATACTATTAACTTCATTTCTTTTCAATTCAATGCCTCTAAATTTGATCCACTACATCATTTTTTCCATTGAATTTTGCACAATTTAATTACAAAAATCATTTTCATAATTGGATTTTGCTCAATTATTGTTCCAGGCATGTGTTGATTACTGTACTAGTGTATTATATTAGGGGTAC
>NW_025889722.1:0-1611 GCF_002878395.1 Capsicum annuum
AAAAAAAATGATAAAATATGTTAGTGAGGCGAGGCCAAATCCATATGGCAAGAGCTGGACCGAGGCAAAGAGGATTCTTGCAGTCATAAGCATGGATGGCATACATTATCAGGCTGTTAAGATACTACTCGAGGAGGAAAAGATCAATGTTTATGACTACAATGAACCTACCATCAACGAGGTTATTTTTTTATCCAAATGCAGCCACTGATGGACCCGTTCCCCATCTTATTGAGGTAGAGTAAATTGATAAATCATTTGCCAGAGGATGTGTTGATGAAGAAATCATGAGATTTTGAAGGTCAAAACAAGGGCATGAACCTTTCAAAAATGATACCAATTTTGCGTGTGGCTTGCACGCACTTGCATACATCGAATGTTTACTGATTGGCACAGAATGGCCGAGCCAATAACTTTTCTACGAGACAACACTATGGGAAGCCTACAAAAGGTCTGGGCTTATGGGGTACTAATTGGACACTTGGAGCCTGTGTATACAGAAGAGCCTGTGAAATAATAATTTTTTATTTTAAGTCTTACATTACATGTACATATAGTGACAATAATTTTTTTCTGATGAAATTTTAGTTTTTTTATAATGAAATAGATTTTTAATTTATTGTAAAGTATATTCTATCTGTTCTGGCAGATAGTTTATTTGCTGCAATAGATTGGTTATCTATTGCATTATGCCGATGTTATTTCTATCTAATCTAAGTCTAATCTGTTGCAATAGTGGGAAAATCTGTTGCAATGGTGGTAAGACCTGTTTGATAATTTCCAATAGATGACCTAAATTTTACAATATATGCCTAAATCTATTTTATATTTTCAAATAATTATGCTTGAATATCCATGTTCTTGACAACACCAAACCAGTAGAAAATACACCACCATAAAACTTTTAACAATTAGGCTTGCATATCCATGTGTCCAACACCACCAAACTAGTAGCAATAACAGTAATAATGTAGTATCTTCTTACTCAATTTTTTCTCTATTCAGAAGCCTTAACTTTCTTCAACAAACCCTAGATTTCACGATTTTCTTGTGAAGGGTGTCGTTCTTCATACCAATCAAAGTAATCGCATCCACCCAATATCTATAAAAACAAAAATACAATTACAAAATAATTATAAGTCAATAATTTATCAACTAATTAAATAAAAAATATTACCTTTGAAATATTACAAGTAAAAATCCTATAACCTGGATTTTGTTGAGTCCAAGAAGTCTTCAATAGAGCTTCATGACTGCACTTACAATATCAAAAATGTTTGTCATAAAAAATAGTGGAAGATAAGCTCGACATTGTCAAGCTCAATTAGAAAAAATAAAAAAATACGTAGAAAAAATACAAATAATCGAGATGAATTTGGATAGAGAAAAAAAGATGAAGAACAAAAAGAAGCTTTGGGAATTCAGGATTAAATTTTAGGAAGAAGATAAATATATAAGACAATGGGAGAAAATAACCGTTGGGGACAAAATCAGCAAAAATGGGGGTTCAACGAGCGTTGGCTGCATGAATTACACGCGAGCAGCCAACAGGGCAAAAGTGAAACTGACACATTTGATGCCTATTTTATTTTACGTGTTTAAAATGAACAT
>NW_025889723.1:0-1433 GCF_002878395.1 Capsicum annuum
TTTAAAAATACAAGTAGAACCCGAAGTAAATAACGGACAAAAATATACGAATAATCAAATCCTACATCTAAGGGTGTCTACTTTAGAAACCAGATTTCGATTCAATATGGTAATTCGATATATATCATATCATGTCCACCCCTACTAGGGGCAACTACCTACTAACCTTCAATTTTTCACTCTCAAATCTTTCTATTAAAGCAAAGGAGAAACTAAAATCGAAACTTTCACCCTCAAATCGAAACACTTGATAAGTGTGATCTACCCTATCATTAGAACTAGATCTAACACTTCTTTGAACAGTAGTTCCTATCGTGTCTGTCCATAGAGCGTTACGGGCACACACCGGAGAAACTTCAAAAATTCTTGCTTCATAAAAAAACCTTGAGTTTGCTCCCATTTTTGCTAGTGAATCAGCCACCATATTGGCTTCCCTAAAGCAGTGATGTATGACTGGAATCCCCAACTGGAATCCCCAACCTTCTTAACTTGCACCTGCAATCATTAAAAATACCATCATAGATATCATGATTTTCTTTAAGCATCCTTATTATTTTCTGGAAGTCCGTGTTGATTTGAGTAGGTATTAATTGATGACTTTCAATGATTTTTAGCTCTTCATTCAAAGCAAGTAATTCCATAAGGTTGTTGGTTCCAATAAAAAAGTTTTTTGAACATCCTAGCAGCCAGTCACCTTTGTGGTTTCAAATTACCCCACCAATACCCCCTTCCCAGAATTACTTAAGCAAGACCCATCAATGTTCAACTTAAAGGTTCCATATTTTGGAGGGATCCAATTGATGTTGATAGTGGTTAAGGTATGAGGGAGCCTACCATCAGAATGTATGTGGGAGAACTCAACAGCTTGTGTATATGCTTCTTTGAAGGAAACATTATACATTTGGCAGTGAAGTTGTTAGTATACCTAGTTATCCAAATCGTCCATAAACAATAAGGAAGTATTTCCGCCCAGAGAAGAAGTTTGTCAAACTTCTGGTTTCGAACATTCTTTCAATTAGTAAGGCAGTTCAAAGAAGAAATGTCATTGGGCTTAAGCTTAGAGGGTTGAGTGGCTTTGACACTGAGATCTCTCCAAAGCTGCTTAGCGTTGATACAATCAAAAAAGATATGATTTAAGTTCTCCTCTTTCTGGGGACATCTTTTACAGAATTTTCTGCTGGAGATTCCTATTTTTGAGAGATGAGAGTTGGAAGGAAGTTTGTTATGAAAGAATTTCCAAAGGAAAAAACTTAATTTTATTGGGGATATGGATCTTTCAGAACCCAGACCAAGTATTATCCCGTTGAGTATGTTTTTCCAATTGAGAAGAATGATTATAGGCACTAGCAGTAGAGAATTTTCCACTACTAGTAAGTTTCCAAAGAGGAGTGTCTATAGGCCTTTTGGTATTGGGGAAAAAAGTGTTAACAATG
>NW_025889724.1:0-1722 GCF_002878395.1 Capsicum annuum
GCTAGTATTCAATTGGATTAAGTCAAAATTTGAAAAATCAAATTGTGATAGTGTTTTTTTCTTTAAGAGTAATTATATGGACAATGGAGGAAACATGAGTAATTTTATTGTTATAAAAATACAAAAATGGCTTTACTAAAAAGTATTTTCGTCAATTTGTTCTTATCGTTGTTAATTGATTAATTTTTCATCAATTTATTATTTTTCTCATTTTATCGTCGCAATGTGCATGTCCAATATATATATACGCTGAAACTAGTATATCTATTTATTCATATCGCAAGGTAAAAAAAAAAAATGATTCTTTAATTTTAAATGTCATGTTCAGTCGAACATCAAGTAGGATTAAGGAAGATGCAACAGTATTAGCAGATAGATCCATATAGTGATGGTCAGGGGTTCGACACAATTCAATTACTTCGAAATAAATCTTGCATTTTAAAAAGTTTGATATGTATAAAAGAATCGCAATTCAAAATTTATAAACTAAAACGATCGGAAAGTTGTTGATCCTCTCTCCATCGTTCCTTACATATGACACGCCAAAACAATTCGTGCCATTATTTTTTAGCTGTGATTTCGCTAAACTATTTTTGTCACGTGATCTCTTATTAGAGATCCACGTACGTAACCAAAATTCAAATCAACCAGTGTTAATTAAAATCAAAACTAAATTAGTAGATTTAATCTCACGAAAAATAATTTATATGATTTTCATAAATAGATATAGCAAATTTGGAACCAAAGATATAATTTCTGTTATATAGATTGAACATATTAGCTGGTTTGCCCGAGAGGTTAAGGGGGAAGACTTAAGATCTTCTGCACATAAGTGCGCATGGGTTCGAACCCCATAGCCAGCATTTCTTTTTTTATTTTTATTTTTTCTCTTAAGCAAATAAAAACAATAATTTGTCACATAGACTATTTTTTTCTCGATATCCGATGTTCGGTATTCGTATTTGGACCCCATAGCTAGCAATTTTTATTTTTTTTCTCTTAAGCAAATAAAAACAATAATTTATCACATAGTTTTTTTTTCCTCGATATCCGTTGTTCGGTATTCGTCTTTGGGTTCGGCTAAATTCAAATTCTACATTGATCAAGAGGTAAAATCAACACCAGGGTGTTCTAACAAAGGCGATTCTGTATTTGAACTCAAATTAATTCGAGCTTCTTGATAAGAATGAAGAAGTACTTTTTAAAAAAAAATCTCTTATGTTCGGTATTCGTATTTGGGTTCGAACCCCATAGCCAGCATTTATTTTTTTTTTTTTTTCTCTTAAGCAAATAAAAACAATAATTTGTCACATAGACTATTTTTTTCTCGATATCCGATGTCCGATGTTCGGTATTCGTATTTGGACCCCATAGCTAGCAATTTTTTTTTTTTTCTCTTAAGCAAATAAAAACAATAATTTGTCACATAGTTTTTTTTCCTCGATATCCGTTGTTCGGTATTCGTCTTTGGGTTCGGCTAAATTCAAATTCTACATTGATCAAGAGGTAAAATCAACACCAGGGTGTTCTAACAAAGGCGATTCTGTATTTGAACTCGAATTAATTCGAGCTTCTTGATAAGAATGAAGAAGTACTTTTTAAAAAAAATTCTCTTATGTTCGGTATTCGTATTTGGGTTCGGCTAAATTCAAATTCTACATTGATCAAGAGGTAAAATCAACACCAGGGTGTTCTAACAAAGGCGATTCTGTATTTGAACTC
>NW_025889725.1:0-6374 GCF_002878395.1 Capsicum annuum
GATAAATGGCGATTATGGTCTAGTGATGAACCTTGGCCAGATGTTAGATGTTGTCTATTTGATTATTAATGGTTAGTTGCTACCCCATGAATAAGGTTATTATTTAGGCTAATAACTAGAGGTCATACGATGACTATTGAACTAATGCTTTAATTATAATAAATGTTGGTTATCTAATGATGAGTAGTTAGGAAGTATTGACTAGATAGATACTTTCTAGTGATATGATTATGTTCCTGAGTATATTAGTATATGTTATTCTGTAATAACTATTGTGATATTGATATCCGACACGGTCAGAGGATTCTATTCTGATGTTGATACCCGACAAGGCCGAAGGATACTAATGTGATATTGATTCCCGACAAGGCCAGAGGATGCTATTGTGATATTGATACCCGACAAGGCAGAAGGATACTAATCTAATATTGATACTCAGCAAGGTCAGAGAAAACTATTGTGATATTGATTCTTGGCAAGGCTAGAGAATACTAATGTGATATTGGTACATGGCAAGGTCAGAGGATGCTATTGTGATGATATTAATACCCGACATAGCCGAATGATACTATTTTGTATTGATACCCGCAAGGCTAGAGGATACTAATGTGATATTGATACTCACTAAGGCCAGAGGATGCTATTTTTATGATATTGATACCCGATAGGGCTGGAGGATTTATAATGATACGTTTATACCCGATAAGGCCAAAGGTTGATTACAATGATGATGACGGTTATGATGAGTTGTGTTATTAATTGTGTACCTTATATTCATTCCAGCATGCGTATCGCCTATCACCAGTATGCACATATGCTTATCATCCAGTATGGGATAGCTGTATAAACATGGGTAAAGAATATGCCGTGTGTTGTTATGTGTTGATTGAACCTTTCGAGTCTAGGGCAGTGGGGGTACGCATAGGCTCGACTAAGTATTTGGTTGTCCGAAGTAGTCCGTTATTCATGCAGTTATTGATATTTTTATTATCATTGTTATGGTCATTATTATGGCTAGTTTATGACAGATTGGACATTAATCTGATATCGAGAATTGAGGTATGTCCTTGGCCTCTTCTATGGTATGATGGTATTATTATATAAGATTATATCATGTTTATCCATATGGATTAGAAACCCTGAGTATGATAGTATTGAACGTCGATAGTATCATGATAAATTCTTAAAATATGGATATGATGGTTTAGATTACTCTTTGAGATGACCTCATGCTTACGTGGACTTGAACAGGATAATTATCCCTTATTATTCTCATTGAATTATTATATAAACTTTGGACTCTTGGGTATAGTTTCCATTCTGTTTATATGTTTTTTATATCTGCTTTATCTTTGGAGCTCAGTTGGCAGTTGCCTTCTTAGTACCATTTGTTTGGTACTCATACTACACTTTTGTAGCCCGCAAATAATGTAGGGGTTATCACCATTGATTGTGCATCGTGTGGAGAAACCATGGTTCAAAGACTCAGAGAGAACTCCTGATGTTTAAAGTATTACTCATCTCTCTCCTTGTATCAGACTAGTCTCTATATTAATTGTAGTGATAAGTTGTATCGGTGTAATTCTCTTGATAGACAACTTTTGTACTCTAAAATATATTTAGAAGCTCTTGTACTAATACAACTAGGTTTTAGGATTCTATTATATATCGATCTTTATGCCAATTATTTTGCATTCTTTTCCTTATATTATTGAGTAGTTCGTTACTAGCCATTTCAGACTAAGAGTTGGCTTGCCTACTGGTGGGTTATTGTAGGAGCTATCATGATATGATAAATCGGGTTGTGACAAATTGGTATCAGAGTCTAGGTTTTATCGGAATGTTAGTATAAGAGCTATGTGTTAGTAGAGTCCTACGGATTAGTGCAGAGACATCCATAACCGATCTTTGTAAGGCTACAGTGACATTTTAGGATATTCACTTCTTGATTCCATGTCGTGTATGTTCAGTCCTATAAACCTCAAACATATTTTTTGACTCTATTCTTTTCCCGAAGGAAGATACGACATTGTTGATAGATGCTGATGTGACTTTAACACGTGCTTGTAGAGTTACAGTGAATCATCAAATTAAAGAGTTAGAGATGGATATCAAAGATCATCAGCGGCATCTAAAAAGGATTTTGGGCCAAATTAGGCTCCGGTTGTGCTTGTGGCTACTTCACCCTTTGAGGTTCAACATTGGGAATTTAAGTCATGTTGAGATTATTCTTAGCCATGGATGATATTTGATTCATCGAGCAGTCCTCAAACCATATTAAGTCTATTGGTGTTCATCAGGGTTCTCTACTAGTTTGGAGTACGAGATTGGATCTTTTGTGGGGTCCAGGTTTTTTCCCATATTGTATCCTTATGAGATGGACAATAATGAATGATTGTATTAGAGGATTAGTACTGTCGCTCTGTTTGGCATCGGAGCACTTGATAGCAGCTAAGTCTTTCTTCCCTCAGGTTGTCGATTATGAGAGTACCATAGAGAACACAATTATTGAGGCTTATAAAAGTGGCGGCGAAAGGCGATGCTATTAACATAGTTCTATTGGTATTGTATTTGGGAGTGAGGTTCCTTCCAGTAGATTTTAGCTTTATTACAGCCCACCGATTTTATGGATTTAGCATTTCAGACTATGAGATAGTTGATCAGAGAGAGTTAACATGTATTCTCCGCTAGCTTAGAGTCCCTACGATAGGCTATGATTACAGAAGGATGCACATAATTCTAGAGATTTTTTGCAGCGTCTGTTGTCCAGCCATTTGAGCTCTATTTGTCTCCCCACCATATTGATACTTCAAGAATTGTTACGACTACAGAAAGAACAACTATTGATCTAAAAAGTGTCGCCGATATGGAATTTCTAGTCATTCAGCTCAGACCCATGATGCTGTGGCACCTTCAGTCAGAGATAATATACGTGGTACCTCGGTTGATGATTCAATCAGTTGATCAGAGTTGGACATAGTCAGATTTATTTTTTCTTTGCCCATCAGGCATGTGATTATCAATATCATCATGACTAGTGTTCTTTCAATTCCAACTTTTATCTTTATTATGTGTATTAGGGTTTTCATACCCATTGGTGATTCTATGCCTTGATGAATTGATATCGATTATTATGTGCCTTATTATTGGATATATGGTTATGTTACATCTCCGTGGTTTAATTCTTTTAGTAGTGGATAGAGTAGATCTATAATAATGTTGTTCCCCTTTGGGTGTAGTTTGGGTTTGAGTTCCATTTATCTTGGCACATTAGCCATGTTATGGTCCTTGAGTGGTACATGCTATTGATGATCATTTTTGGTACCACTTGTTCAGTATGTTGATATTGATGTTGTTGTTGCTATTGCTATCACTGCATGAGGATTACTGATATTACTTGATATTATCACTTGATGTTGTTCCTTGATGGGTAGCTGTATAAACTAGTGTTATCTAGTAAGACTTTCATTTTCTAGTGATATTATTCGGTGGCTTGAGTAAATATAGACCAATTTGATTATTTTTTTTCCCTAGCGTGGCAAGGTTTACTGTGTTCCCTCTTGGTTATTTGTATTAGATTGATTCAGGGATGTATTATGATATCGAAAGGCAGGTTGACCTTTTGTGGCTCTATTATGACCCTAGAGTTGGCAACTTAGTTACATTGCCTATTATTGAGTCTGAGGTCCTTATACTTGCCTTCTGGGTTGTAAAGGTTTTTTCCTTGGCTATTCTTTTAGATATAGCCATTTGTGAGATTGAATAGTTTGAGGTCCGTTCTTCATTTGTGGCTATTTCTTTGTTTGGTAGTAGTTTTGATTTTGATATAGAGATGTCGTGGATTCATCTTTTAGGTCTTTTGGGTTGGTTCCATTGTGATGGTTTACCCTTGTTATTAGTGCGGAGATTAGATACTCCTTTTGTTGATGTGGCATGGTTTTGTCTAGTAAAGTTGGAATGTAAGAGGCAAGTGGCCTTTCCTGTGATCATTTTATGAGTTGACATGTTAGAAATTCTTTATCTCAATTTGTTGATTTCCTGATGGTGGTTTTTTTAGTTTGGCCTTGGTTTTGAGATTGGTATTTTTTCTTCGATGAAGGGATTATGGAGTGGATTGGGTAAATCCCTATTTTAGAGTTTATCGGCCTGATGAGGCTTGGTGGAGTTTGTTTCCTCGATGATAGAGTGTTAGAATGATTAGTCGTTGGCTAAAGCTACATTTATCTGAGTTATGAGAGTTTTTGCCTTTACCGATATGGTTTTAAACCTTGGAAAGTTTTTGAGTAGGTTTGGATAGTTCATTTCCTCTAGTGAATATAAAGTGGGTTATATGTATTTTCAGCCAGTGATTTATCCTTTTGTATGATTTCTATTTAGCGACTATATTCCGTTCCCTTCAGCTGATATAGAGTTGGTTGCTTGTGTTTTAGTCAGTGGTTATCCCAGTGGTAATTTTTCTCTTCGGATATGTCTCGACTGTGTCTTGGTATAATTTACCTTGGATATGTTAGATTTGGATACTAGAGTCGATTAGAGATAGTTGACATTGACATAACCTTATTCGCTCAGTTTTAAATTTGGCTCGTTGGAATGGCAATTTGGAATTATGATAGATTAGGGGCATTAATGCCTACCCAATTTTAGTGTTGTTTTAGATATTCGAGACTAAGTAATTCAGCCTTGGTATTGAGATTTTAGCTTGGTATTGCAGAGCTTGCGTGCAGCTTTTGTTTTAGACTTGCCTTTATTTAGATTTTATTTATAGTCCGGTTGATCCTACTCCGGGTTTGCCTATTCAGTCTTCTTGACATCAGTTGGATTATAGTTGACAAGTGTTCGAATGACAGCCCATGGGCCCCATATTGGCTTCTTCAGTCTTGATTTAAATTTTTTTTATTTTCTTTGGGACTTTTGGATGATTTACTCAATGGGAGTAATATTTTTGAGATGGATTTAGTATGGCTTTATTCTCAATTGATGGGACAACCTGGATAAATATATTCAGTGATGAGTAGTTATACCTTAGACTTTGGGATTTTTGTTTAATATTTATCTGGACTAGTTGCGGTATTCGAATAGATTGCACTCGTTGATTATCTCCATTTGTGTTCCCAAATAGCACTTTATTAGCTTATTCTCATGTTTTTCATATGGACTTTCAGCAGATCAACTTCAGTTCTTTGAGTTCTCGGTGATGAGATTGTGCAGAAGAGACTCAGGTGATTTTCCTTCTGGTTTAGAGTGGATAGCAGGAGTGGATTGGTAGAAGAAGATTATATTTGGATTTGGGAGTCAGTGGTATGACTCATAACATGGGTTGGTTTGGCTTGGATGAGCCTTTATTGATTTATGTGGGTATCGAGATGGTATCAGCGTGTTGTGGTTCAGATTTGCATGCATCAATCTTTTCAGTTAAGTTAGAGGCCAGTTAGCGGTTGAAGTTGAGTTTTGGTTGTTTGGGAAGTAAAGTGAGGGTGCTGGTTGAAAACGGGATACTTGTGGTGAAATCCCTTGCAAGTGTTCACTCCTCATGAAGGTTACCTGGGAAGTCATGCTTGGAGCATGCGGGCCCAGTACCTCATCCCTTCGAGCATTTGAGATTCTTTCTATTCGTTGACTTTCGGGGACGAAAGTCCTTTTAGTAGTGGATATTGTAATGACCCTTTCGGTCATTTTCCACAATTATGCTTATTTTCTCTGTTTGAGATACTGTATAGCTATCCCAAGTCATTTATGACTTTTTGGTACCAACAGTTCGGTTATCCGGTAGTTCATTAGATTTTAAAGGTCAATTCCCTATTTTGAAGTCTTCGTTGGTTCCAAATGACTATCGGGCAAAAACTTTAGTGAAACGATCTCAGATGAAAATTTCGACTGTGCTAGTAGGTCAAAAATATCAATTTTATTCTAGGTAGACCTTTGGTTCGGGTTCCAATGCACCCAAGCTCATTTCGTCCTATTAGTTAGAAAGTTGAAAAATCAAAATTATAGGTATGGGCCCCACTTTTTGCCGAAACGATCTCGGATGAAAGTTTTGATGAGTCCAATAGATTTGAAATGTGGTTTACACTCAAATTTCACTAATGGCTCATACAGTTTTGGTTCTGAATGAGTTTCGAGGGTCTAAAACAAGTTTTTGACTTTGCTGTCACGGGGATACCGCATCTCTTCGCCGAGGGGTATATAAATGGACCTCAATGTTGCGAATTTGGGCATTTATCCTTCATCTTCGAGAGCATAAAACCCTAAATGGGTGTGATAACTCAAAATTGAGTCTTGTGGGTGTCTAGGGAGCTTGGTAAACATCTTTTATCATGATTATCATCTGGTTTAAGGTATTATTTGATCACTTTATTGGTGAATTTCCTAGTTTT
>NW_025889726.1:0-3109 GCF_002878395.1 Capsicum annuum
CTTCTAATCCACTAATTTGCCAACCATTTGTCACCATCCTCAATAAAAATAATATATTCAGGTTGAAAATCAAAATCTCAAAAGGATATGATTTACACATTACATCAAAAATAATCTTTAATAACAATAAATATGCACTTTACAAAGAATGTTAAATTTTTTTATCGACATTAGTTAATCTTCATTGGATTCAATGTCGCTATAACTTTTAGGAGCATTTACAAATAAAGCTAACATGTAATGCGTCTAAGTAAAGTATATTTAACGATAATTAACCTATTGCACTTAATTAATTGCCGTTAAGATCATTCATGGTGTAGTGACACAACCTTTATCTCTATATTTATGGGATAGAAAGGCTAACTATTTTCGATAAACATCCGCTTCAATTCATAATTAACCATTTTCCACCTCCACTTCAAAACATGAGACAAAAGTATGCATAAACCTAAATTTTTTTTACGGAAAAGGTATATTATACCTCCAAACTTAAATAAATGGTACAAATATATTCTCCGTCATATTTTAGGTACAAATATATCCTTACCGTTAATGAAAAGATACAAATATACCCTCGAACTTTAATAAATGATACAAATATACCCTCCATCATACTTTGGGTACAAATATACCCTTGTCGTTAGTGAAAAGGTACAAATATATACTTTTCATTAACGATGGGACACGTGTCAGTATCGTATTGGTTGACCCTTTTAATTTATTTTATCTGTGAATAATTTAATCTATCCTAAATTATAACTCATACTCAATCCAAATAACCCGACCTGACCCGTGTAATAGAGAAGCTTCAAGAGACATATCACACGTCTCTATTCACACATGTTTCTTTCTTCCACTTTCTCCCACTCACAATCTCTCACAAACTAAAAAACCCTATCAAATGCATCTATTCGATTCATATTTCGATCCATCTATCATTTAGGATTGAGTAGAGATTTGTTTAATATTGTCATATTGTTTAATGTTTTGATATTAGATTAATATTCTGATACTATTTAAAGTTCCTCATGAACGACTGTTTTTTTTCTTTTGATTCATGAACATCGATGAATCAAAAATTATTTTTGATTCATGGTTGTTGTTACCTGCTTTAAATTTATTGTTACGTTCACCAACTTCAAAAAGTGAACAAGAAGACAACATTTTAAGAATGGAAACATGAGAAAAACCTACAAAGTTTGGACCTTCCTCGGCCAAATCAAGGTCCTCATTATATCACAGGCCGGGTCGGGTTATTTGAACCGCGTATGAATTATAATATAGGATGGACTAAATTATTCATAGGTAAAATAAATTAAGAAGATGTTGACACATGTCTCGTCGTTAATGAGAAGGATATATTTGTACATTTTCATTAACGATAAGGGTATATTTGTATCCAAAGTATGATGGAGGGTATATTTATACCATTTATTAAAGTTTGAAGGTATATTTGTATCTTTTCATTAACGGCAAGGGTATATTTGTACCCAAAGCATGACGGGGTTATATTTGTATTATTTATAAAAGTTTGGGGGTATATTTGTAGTTTTTTCGCTTTTTTATGACTGTAGTGTCAAGGCTAGCATTCGTGCTTGGCTAATTTCACGGGATACATGTTATCTCTTATCAATTACATGTATCAGATAATTCTATCCATTAAGGTCAGGGGCGGACCTAAGATTAATTTTGGAGTGCTTTGCATTCATTAAATTCAACGCAAACAAGGTATAATCATATAAAAAATATATAAAAATTGGTCTAAGACTTAGAAAAGTACCCAATAATAAACTAAGAAGATAGATACGCGCTTTAGTTTCCAGGAAAAATTTTAAAGTTTCGTACGTCAGTACATGTGTCAAGACATCCTGAACACCCACTACTCTTAAATCCTATGTCTGCCACTGACTAAAGCTAGGATAAATAAAAAGAATTATATAGTATTTTTTGTCTCTGTTGTAATTTGAATCCACCATCTCATGATTCTTAACTCATTTCACTTACGTCTAGACTACACCTTTGGATGTCATAGGCTTAAAATTTCTTTTGACATTGTTCTACACCTTTATAGTCGAATCGCCGCACCAAAAATGGCATTTGCCCACAAATTAATGAAGAATCTTTTGATCAATGGACACTTTTTTATATATGAATTTTCAAATACACTGTCGGTAATTGTTTTTATTAACAATATAATGTGCGTATCAAATATTTTGGGAATGCGGAGTTCTATTTAATAATTTTTTGCTTTCATGTGAAGCCCATTATACCTAATACTTACGTGTGGACATATTTTGGTTTAAATCGAAAAAACTGAAAAATTAAATCAAAATTTAATTTTAGTTTCGGTTTTTCGGTTTTTCGGATCGGATTCGATTTGTAATTTTAAAATTTTGGTTTTTCGGTTCGGTTTTCAGTTTTTTTTAAAAATAAATTTGTTAAACCGAAAAACCAAAATTTTATAAATAAATGAATAATATATATATTTTATAATATATATATATATATATATTATATAATATTATATATATATATATATATATATATATAATATTTAGTAATTCACATTCACAATTAACATTTAACAACTAATTCGAATGCGCCGCATGCTGTTTATGGATTGTTTTAGTGACTCAAATATTTTATGGACTATTTTTGTGACTTTAGACTGCTTTACGGACTATTTATGCAAGGTTATATTATATGTAATGATTCATGACGTTATGTATGATGTTAAGCTTATGATTATTTCATTTTGTTTCATCCATGTTTTGAGTTATTTATAGTTATTTATATTTGGGAATGAAAAACAGGTTTGAAAAAAATATTTTTTTCTAAAAAACCCATTAATTTTAAATGCTCAGTTATGAAAAAGAGAGGCTAATTACTTTAATATTTTAAACCGAAATAAAAATCCGAAATAACCGAACCGAATTTGTAAAAACCGAACCAAACCAAATTTATTTCGATTTGATTATGAATGTCATTTTTGTCAATCCAAAAACCGTTAGACTGAACCGATATTAAACAAATAGACCGAACCGACCGAACGTCCACCCCTACTAATATTTGCATAATCTATGTTATCATTTGTCCTTACTAATAACTG
>NW_025889727.1:0-1383 GCF_002878395.1 Capsicum annuum
CTATTTCCATCATTGCTTGGCTTGTTGGCCTGTAGTCTCTATTGTTACAAATCATCCCCACGATGTGTATGTTACTATGATTAGGAAGTGGATTGTCGGTGATATTCGGTGCTTCTTCTTTTTGTATTACGATTGCCTTGCTTTTGATTAACTTTTCAATGGCTCTCTTCAGATTCCAACAATTTTTGGTACTGTGACCTTGGACGTTTGAATGGTACTCACACCTTACATTAGGATCAAACCAACTTGCATTCGGATCCATTTTGAAAGGCAAAACAGGTTCAATCCATCCTAATTTGACCAATCTCTGCAACAGGCTCGTATATGATTCTCCAATTGGGGTGAAGTTTTCCCTTGGCCTCTGTTCTCTTGCATAGTCTGCCTGAACATACGGATTATGAGGGGCTTGTAAATTTGGCTGCCGTGGACGAAAACCTTATGGCGTAGGTGCCCGCCATTGTGGACGCTGAGGAGGTCAGGAATACGCTTAAGCATTAAGAACAGCAGGTTGAGGTGTATAATAATGTTGAGGAGGGCTGGGTTGTCCCTTTTGGACATGAACATAAGGGGAGTTCCGTCCCCTTTGGGTATTTCCCGGTCCTGATGCCATCATGGATCCTTCCTCCTTCTTATTCCGATTTCTAAAACTACCTGATCCACTCTGAATGGCTTGTGTAGTGGCCCTGAGGGCGGTTTGGCTCATGATTTTTACTGATTTGATGCCATTCTCCACCATTTCCCCAATTTTTATTGCTTCGACGAAAGGTTTGCCAACCGCGGCTAGTAAATGATGAAAATAATTGGACTCTTGAGTTTGGAGAAAAACGTCAATCAATTCCTGGTCCTTCAGTGGCGGTTTGACTCTAGATGCCTGTTCTCTCCATTTTATGGCAAACTCTCGAAAATTTTCAGATGGTTTTTTCTTCATATTAGCAAGAGAAGTACGGTCAGGGATAATATCGAGATTGTATTGAAATTGTTGTACAAAATCTTGAGCCATATCATCCCAAACGTGCCAATGGTAGATGTCTTGATCGATAAACCATTCGGAGGCTATTCCCGTCATACTTTCTCCGAAATAGGACATAAGCAGCTCCTCTTTCCCTCCTGATCCTCTGAGTCGATTGCAATACCTTTTCAAGTGGGCCACTAGGTCACCATGACCACTATATTTGTTGAATTTTGGGATCTTGAACCCTATTGGTAAATGAGCATTAGGGAACATACACAGGTCTTTGAAAGAGACGCTTTTGTGTCCTCCCAATCCTTGTATGTTTCTCATACTCTGCTTCAGACTCCTCACTTTTCTAGCTATCTCTTCTCGTTCTTCATTTATAATAGCCTTCTCAATCACGATATGAGACTCAGGCTTATGAGTGGGCT
>NW_025889728.1:0-1467 GCF_002878395.1 Capsicum annuum
GTCTGTTCTCATAGGTCAAGGTGATGTGATGACAGGACCAACTAGCAACAATGCTAACCAGGACAAGTCAAGAGTTGTACAGCCTCAGGCACCACACTTTACACATGAGCAATATAAGCAAATCATTTAGTTACTTGAAAAGGGCAATGATGGCAAATCAATAGCTAGAGCTTCAGGTATGATGGCTGGACTTCTAACTCAATCTAGTGAAGTTAAGTGGATAATAGATACTGGTGCTTCAAAGAACATTGTTAATGACATAAACATGTTGACTAACTCCACTAAGATACTTAGTGAATCAAGTGATGGTAAAGTTCACTTACCTACCGGAGATTCTGCTAGTGTCAGCTATATAGGACACTCATAAGTATTTAAAGGTTGTCAGATCAGAGAAGTCCTACATATTCCAAAATTTAAGTACAATTTGTTGTCTGTGTCAAAGCTTACAAAAGAGTTGAACTGTTGTTCAATTTTCTATCCTGATTTCTGCCTCTTTCAGGACCTCTTCAATGGGAAAGTGAAGGGGATTGGCAAACTGGAGAATGATATCTATATGTTGAATGCTGACTGTTTAGTGAAAAATCCTGGTACTCAACCTTTTTCAGAAAATAACACTAAGTGCTTTGCAGTAGAAGCTCCATCAGCAGAACTAAGTCTCTCTTTATGGAATAAGAGACTAGGTTATGTGTCATTTAATATTCTACTTGGACTGAACTATTTCAAAAATGTAAAAGTTTATAAGAACTCTGTTGAACATTGTACTGTCTGTCCTTTGGGCAAGCAACCTAGAATCTCATTCCCTTTAAGTACTACCTCTACTACTTCTTATTTTCAATTGTTGCATGGGGATGTCTAGGGACCCGACCAATTCATGATGGCAAAAGGTACTTTCTCATCTTGGTTGATGATTTTTCAAGGTATACTTGGATATTTCTACTTAGCTCCAAAGCAGAAGTGGTAGTTGCTCTCAAAAACTTCCTTCTAATGGTTCAAAATGTGTTTTTTTCTTCTGTAAAGATCCTCAGGACTGACAATGAGAGTGGATTCTTTAATTCATTGGTAAATGATCTACTATTGTCCTTGGGCATCATTCTTCAGAGTTCTTATGTATACAAACCGTAACAAAATGGGGTGGTGAAAAGGAAGAATAGACACATTTTGGATGTTGCTAGAACTCTGAGGTTCCAATCTAGTTTACCCTTGAGGTTCTGGGGTGAATGTGTACAAACATGTGTATACTTGATCAACAGGTTACCATCTTCACTTCTGTCTGGCAAAACACCATTTGATGTAATGCATGGCACTCCACCAGTACTCGACCATCTAAAAGTATTTGGTTCACTTGCTTATGTCACTCAGGTAAAACCAAGTGACAAGTTCTCTTCAAGAGTTATTCCAGGTGTACTTCTTGGCTATTCTTCTCTACAAAAAGGTTATAGATTGTTTGATCTTCATGGTAAAAACTTC
>NW_025889729.1:0-719 GCF_002878395.1 Capsicum annuum
TGGACATTTTGAATGGTTAGTTATGCCGTTTGGTTTAAAGACAGCTCCACCCATTTTTCAACGAAAGATGGATAATATATTTGGAGATTATAAACATTTTGTATTAGTATATGTATATGATATTTTAGTGTTTAGTCAAAATATACAAGAACAATTAGGACACTTACAAATAATTTTTAGATTATTTGTTAAACATGGGATGATAATAAGTAAAAAGAAAATGGAATTATGTAAAACTTATATTAATTTCTTAGGAATAACTTTAGGAAATGGAAAGATAAAACTTCAACCACACATTGCAAAGAAAGTGTTAGAAATGCCAGATAAATTAGAAAAGACAAAGGATTTACAAAATTTTTTAGGATTAGTAAATTATGCAAGAAATTTTATTCAAGATTTAGGAAAAATAGCAGGACCATTATATGCAAAGACCGGTAGTAAATGGCAGAAAAACTTCACTATAGAAGATATTAAATTAATTCAAAAAATAAAAGAAAAAATTAAAAATATTCCAGACCTAAAAATTCCATTAGAATTAGATTATCTAATCATTCAAACAGACGGAAGTGATTTAGGATGGGGAGCCATTTTAAAAGCACGACCTAATAAATACAGTAATAAAAATGAAGAACAAATATGTGGTTATCAGAGTGGAGCATATAAAGAAAAAGGAAACAAGGGTGCTATAGACCTAGAAGTATTAGCTATAATATATGGGT
>NW_025889729.1:819-3566 GCF_002878395.1 Capsicum annuum
AGAAAAACTTCAATATAGAAGATATTAAATTAATTCAAAAAATAAAAGAAAAAATTAAAAATATTCCAGACCTAAAAATTCCATTAGAATTAGATTATCTAATCATTCAAACAGACGGAAGTGATTTAGGATGGGGAGCCATTTTAAAAGCACGACCTAATAAATACAGTAATAAAAATGAAGAACAAATATGTGGTTATCAGAGTGGAGCATATAAAGAAAAAGGAAACAAGGGTGCTATAGACCTAGAAGTATTAGCTATAATATATGGGTTAAATAATTTTAAGTTATATATTCTAAATAAAGAAGAAATTTTAGTTAGAACAGATTGTGAAGCTATAGTTAAATTTCATCAAAAAATAAATGATAAAACTAGTAGTAGAAGAAGATGGTTAAATTTTACAGATACCATATCGGTTTATAAGAATATTGTATTTGAACATATAAAAGGTAAAGAAAACGAATTAGCAGACCAGTTAAGTAGATTACAACTGGGAATAAATAAATAAGTTTAATCCGACTCATTTGTTTTCAACATAAGACCAACAGGACAACCTCCTGCAGATAAAGGCAAGGGCGTAGCTTCGTCTTCGGATTCATATCAACAAACAATGTTAGGTAATTTAAATTTTAGACCACTAGAATCCTTAGAAACAATGGAGAGAATTCACTTTGGACCATTTAACTTAATTGCTTATCCTGAGATTAACATATCATTTAGAATAAGACCAGACTATAATCTAGATAGACCCCAAAAGTGTTTAGTAGACAATCTTTGGATATCTTATAATAGACAAAATTGTATTCATTTTATGGCATCTATGAATTCTTATGCCATTACATGGCAGAAAAAAGTAGGCCTAAATTTAAATATTACGTAGTCATTCATGGAAAGACTAACGGAATTTTTCAAACATGGTTAAAAGTGCTAGATTCAATACAAGGTTTTAAACCTCCTCTTTTCAAAGATTTTAATGATTTTACTGAGGCCACTAATCATGCTAGAGGATATTTAGGACCAAACTATTATATATCACCATCACTCAGATAGAACCCAGATCAAATACCTCAATACAATTTATAAAGAGAGACGGGAAAGATTATTTTCTGCAACCATTGTTCTTCTATGACGGAGAATTTCAAGAAGCTAAATGCTCAGAAGGAATCACTTCTCATGGAAAAGACTAGATTAATAAAGCAGGTATAAATATTAGAAGTAAGACTCAACCATCAGACAAATGTAAGCAAGACAGATGCAAAAAACACAAACTCAGACACAGTGTTCTCCATCTCCTCAAAAAATGGATGAGAAGGGTGTGCATTTCCCACTAAATGCTCAGAAATCCACTGTACCGAAAGTTGCTATAGCTAGTCCGGTTCAAATGATAATCGGTAAAGACAAATCAAAACCGTTAATGGCTGTCACTTTGCCAAAAAGTGAAGATGAAGGATGTTCTTCATCAAAACATAAGTTAGAAAAATCAGGTAATAAGATTTTAAAGAAGACTTTAATATCTAAAAAGAAAAATAAAACAATAGAGACTATAATGAAACAGACTTTAGATAATTTCTTTAACAACCAGACACAAGATAAACATATGAATGGACAACCAGATGGACAACCCACTACCAATTCAGACAAAACTGTTCTAGAAATAAATAATGCAGACAATAATTCTTCAAGATCAGATGAAGATGATAGTATTGCAAGTCATCTTGCACATTTCCAAGATGATCAGGATCCATACGAAGAAGATGACTCAGGAATGAGTTTCGACTTAATTGCCCTGCACAACTTGGATACATAGTAAAGACATACAATTTGTATTATTAGATAGGATTGTCAGGTGGGAATGCCCAATTTATGTCTTGTAATAGTTAAATCAGTGTCAGAGTGCTTCCTTTATCACTACTTTTCAAAAAAAAGAAAAACTGTTGAAGCACACGTCTAAATAAGTCTGGAAGAAAAACTAATAATGCATGTGACGGTGGGGCCCAATGAGTACCGGGCTTGAATTATTAAGATTCTTTTTTATATTTTATCTTTTAGTGTCGGCCACATATGTCTAGGCCACGTAGTAATCTTTATGAGCACTGCTTTATCTAGTTTTTGCCTATAAAAGACGTAAATTTTGTACAAGGAAAATAGAGTGAAAAACCAACCAACCTCAAAACATACCTGAAGTGTGCAAACTCTTCCTTCTAAAAAACCTATCCAAGTTAGTCCTTTTTGTATAAACTCAATATTAATTGTGTTTGAATAAAAGTTCCAAGTTTTCTATTCGATCTTAAGGGGGTTCCCGAAAGGGAAACCTCTCTCCCAGTTACTTCATGTAAGTTTTTATTTACATATTTCCCCACCAAAAATATTTATGTTTATGTTCTTATGTCTATGTTTAAAGTTTTTAAACATGTTTTGTACATCATGTAAATTAAATTTTCGCTAAAATTATTACCCTTAGTATATGGTTGGCCTCTCAATTTCTTAATAACAACGATGGATTAACTTGTAAATTCCTAGGAATTCTAGCCTTGAGAGTTTGACAGGTCTGCAAAATAGACAAAGGACGAGTGTTAGTTGCCAGACTAAAGTTTCCAGGGTGTGGTTAAAGAAGTAAGTTGTTAGGAACAGAGATTAAGAGGAAGAGATGAACCGGGTATAAAATATATATATATATATATATATATATATATATATAATCTGGGGAAATATAAACTATAAGAATGATAAACATGAAGAAACAACG
>NW_025889730.1:0-3037 GCF_002878395.1 Capsicum annuum
AAAGTGAAAGTCTATTGCATTATGCTTCACACGATTATGGAGGACAAGATTCTTGCTTAGGAATGAGGTTCCATGTTATCTCAATAAATTATAGGTAATTGATGTACTAGCATAATGCATATGCAAATTTGTGTATCTGAAAGATTACACGGTAAGATAAATAAATATCTAATGGTTGTTTGTGTTATTTCCTTCTACAGGTACGCAGAATCTATATATACAGAACAACAACTTTAAATAGCGTTCAAGTATAAACAAGAACACAATGAAGTATATCAAATACCCTCAACACAAGATCAAAATGACCTTTCCAAGAGGTGTATTTTATTTTCTCGAAAAATAGATGAAACCGAAATGAATAAGGCCAAGTCGTCCGAATTCACGGACTTTCCATAAGGAAATAATTGCCCTCACTCGAGGTTCTGGAATTTTCCTCCCAGGATAAAATGGCCTTTAATCCAAATATAGCGGTACCTTAAATATTTGGACTCGTCGAACGCACTCAACAGTTTGAATGATCACACAGAATTTTTGAAGAGAAAAAAGAGTATTTTTTATTCTAAATTTTTTTGTATCAAAACCTGTGGAAGAAAGCAGTTTTTTATAGCCATAACATGCCTCTTCTGAAAAGAGGCACTGATTCATGTCAAAGGTAACACATGCTCTATAAATTTACGTCTGTTCATCCAAAGATTGCATCTTTTCCTGAATAGTCATCTCTCTCCATGAATCAGTATGTCCTTTTGCTGAAGTATTGCATTCTTCTGAAACTATACATCAGTTCAAAACAGTGCAGCTATTTTGAAGCATTAGTTCTGTTCGGAATTACAGAAGTATCAGTTTGAAATTTCTGAAGCATTGCATCTGCTGCTGCATGCATAAATGGAGAATACTGTTTCATTTTGGTAGATTCAAATCATCAAATAAAATTTGTTCAAAAATATAGATCTCATTGATCGATCATTTGACAAATCCAAATCCAAATTCGAAGTCGAACCGACCGAGCGACGACGACGACAACGCGAGGCATCTCTTATTCCTTGCCGCACTTATCCATGTGGGAGTGTGTTTCACATTATAAATACTTTAAATCTTCTTTCTCCCACCAATGTGGGATAATTTTGTAAGTTTTCCTATTTTTGAGTACATTTTCCATATTGGTATGATCTTAATTTTTCTCTTTCACTTGGTTTTCTCCATTTTCCATTCACACCTCTCATCTACTATGAACCCAAAAATCCCTCACATAAATTGGGAATGACTATTTTTCATAAAATTTTTACGGACAAGTATATGATCATCAAGCAAAGACTGATTGTATTTGGATAAGGTTTCCCTTTGAACTTTCTGTAGTGAACATGTATCAGATGCACTCGGTCAATTGGTAGATTTGATATCTTTGAACCGTAGAGCTTTAATGTATACATAGACAACACATATCACACAACTAGCATTTTATCATTTATGGTTCTCACGATTTTATTCTTTTTAGCCATGAACACGTTTCGGTTTCATGAGAGCTTAGAGAATAGGCCTTTACTAACATTCTCCTAGAAGAGGCTTCCACTTCGCCCTAACATAGGTGATTTCTAAATATTCAATCCTATAGATTATATTATTTGGTCAAATCCACCAAATTTAGATAATCATTAAAAGACTTTTCACTTTAAGTCTTATCCTTGATTACTATACATTGTCTACATCATGAGAATGGGTTGGGTAATTGACAATGTTGAACCTGTCAGACACAACATTGTTTGATCTCCTTGAACCTAGCTATTGGGATCTCTAGTCTGCTAGTAGAGCTACCGCCATGCTGACTTGTACTAGGCCTTAAATCCATTCCCTTGGATTCCTTTCCACTCCTTCTATAGATAGGCCTTTTGTAGGTGGATCCGACACATTATCCTTTGACATTACATAGTCAACAGTGATAATTCCACTAGAGAGAAGTTCCCTAATGGTATTATGTCTCCGTCGTATGTGACGAGATTTACAGTTGTACATCATTCTCCCTGCCCTACCTATTGCCGCTTTGATATCACAGTGTATACATACTGGTACCACTGGCTTGGGCCAATAAGGAATATCTTCTAAGAAATTTCAGAGCCATTCTACTTTTTCATCGACTTTATCCAATACGATAAATTCAGATTTTACTGTAGAGCGAGCAATACATGTCTGTTTGGATGATTTCCAAGAGACTACTCCTCCACCAAAAGTAAATACATATCCACTTGTGGATTTTACTTTGTTTGATCCAGTGATCCAATTTGCATCACTATATCCTTCAAGTACCGCAGGATATTTATTATAATGTAAAGCATAATCTTGAGTGTATTTAAGATACCCCAAACTATTTTCATTGCCATCCAGTGAGTTTTGTTGGTATTACTTGTGTACCAACTCAATTTACTGATAGTACATGTTATGTCTGGTCATGTACAGTTCATTATATACATTAAACATCTCAATACTCTTGAGTACTCCAATTGCGAGTCACTTTCACCTTCATTCTTTCGAAGTGCAAAGCTTGCATCCAATGGAGTCTTGGCAATACTGAATTCCATATACTTGAACTTGTCAAGTACCTTTTCGATATAATGAGATTGTGATAATGCCAACCCTTATGGAGTTCGATGGATTCTTATACCTAAGTTTACATCTACAACTCCAAGGTCTTTCATATCAAACTTGATCTCGAGCATTCATTTTATTACATTTATATTAGAAATGTCTCTACTGATGATCAACATATCATTCACATATAAACATACAATGACTTGGTGATTTGGAGTGTCTTTAATATAAAAATATTTATCACATTTATTTATTTTGAATCCATTTGCCAACATGGTTTGGTCAAACTTCACATGCCATTGTTTTGGTGCTTACTTTAGTCCATATAATTACTTGATAAGTTTACACACCTTTTTTTCCTTTCCTGGAACCACAAAACCCTCACGCTGTTCCATGTATATTTCTTCTTTTAATTCTCTATTTAGGAAAATGGTTTGCACATCCATTTGATGGATTT
>NW_025889731.1:0-1711 GCF_002878395.1 Capsicum annuum
AGATGTTCGAAAACAATACGAAAAATGTTATAAGTTTTGTAATCCTTCTGATATTAATATGATGAAAAAATACATCTTAAAATGTTACTCAAAGTTCATGTAGGTTGACCTTGAGAAGCAAAACAGTGACAAATAAAAATAAACGGAGAGAGTAGTATTATTTAAATATAGGAATGCCTTATAATAATCATTATTTAGATAGCAATTAACATTTTATTTATTTGTGTGGTTATCGTTTTTGTTAATAACATTTCAAAACCTTAGTTAGCAAGTTTTGACATGAAACTACTGCTAATACACTGTGTTGAACTCGTCGTTTAAGAATTATTATCTTTATCTTAGGTTATGTAGTAAATTATTTCTTGCAAAATTTGTTATTTTATCAAAATATAAGAGCGACATGCACGAACAAGAAGATTTATATAACCGATTCAAACTTATTTGAGTTGTTTTTCTACCTTATACGACTTAGACGTGTATCCAAAATTAGTACTTAATAAATTTGAGTTCGAGTTTGGCGTTCTATCATCACTCATTTGATTTGTTGAATTCAAAATTAATTATTTGATGTTCAAATCAAAGCTACTGAATTCGAATAAACGTAGTTGTTACACTAGATTTTTTTTTAACCTTATTTACTCTTGAAGTGGTCAACAGATTATATCAAGTCGGTGAAGTGTGTGGCCATCTCATTTAAAAGCTCAAACTGTTAGAGAGAGCACACTTTTATTATTTTATTATATTTTCAACACCCCCTCAAGTACTGGTCTGGTTTTTTTCATCGGCCAAGCACGTGGAAATTCTTTTTTAATAATGGGTCTCGACTTATCGAGATTCACTTTATATAAGAAGGAAATTTTCTTGCATGATATTTGATATCCACTTTTAAGTCTCGACTAATCCGGACTCGCTCTTTGTAAGGTCCACTGTGGAAATTCTTTTTTAACAATGGGTCTCGACTTATCCAGATTCACTTTATTATATAAGAAGGAAATTTTTTTGCATGATATTTGATATTCGCTTTAAGTCTCGACTAATCCAGACTCGCTCTTTGTAAGATCCATTTAAGAAGAAAATGCTCCTTGACAAGATTTTTTTTTTAATCCAAAAGACTCAAACCTAAAACCGTTGATTAAAAAATGGTCTGGAAGAGAAAATAAGAAATTAATGCTTACAAATTAGATTGTTATAATGGCCTTTCTTAAAAAATAAATTAATATTTCCTTACAGTTCCATATTGGTCTATCGGAAACAGCCTTTCTACTACTTCGGAGGTAGTGACATGGTCTGCGTACACTCTACCCTCCCCATACTCTACTATGTGAGAATACACTGGAGTTATTGTTGTAATGTCATATTGGTAACTTAAAAGTGTAAACTTGATTTTATTTGCTTTAGTCACCTCATCCATATACTGAAGTCTTTGAGGGCAGGTTGTATATGACTGTTAGTGACCTCATTTGGTTCCTGTTAAACCTGATCTTGTAGACTTTTTCCACTCATTTAGAAACAAACTTTTGTAATGGTGATATCCGAACTAGCTTGCTCACACCTCGCCTATCAATCGGGAACCTGCTAGCTCTCACCCGTGCAAAAGGATCGAATAACTCGGTCCGCCAAAGCATTTCAGCAACATATTTTTCAGGCACAAACTAGAGCCATATAGAAAGATTTGAAAACCTAAATGATTCAATCCAACAACAACAACATA
>NW_025889732.1:0-1557 GCF_002878395.1 Capsicum annuum
GATATTAGTAAAAGAAGGCTAACAAAGAAAAAGATAATAGTAAAAAAAGGCTAACCAGGTTTTGTCCGGGAAGCACAACAGAGAATAGTAATATGCAGATGCAGTGGTAAGAAGGCCCATCTCAAGTGAAATAAATAACAATAACAAGCAGTTGTCCTCACAATGGGGCGACTAGTAAACATTTTCCCTGATTTATCTTCAGACCTGAAAAAGTAGTAGCACCCTTGGATGTTTCAATGGACACCTCGGCTCCACATAATATAAGTGTATCATCGGCATACTGTATGTGAGAGATTTCTACACAGTATGACCTTGTGCCCCAGCATTGAAACCCTTTACTCACTGAAAAGTCTTAGCTTTGTGAAGCATTGAGCTCAATTTCTCCATACGAAGATAAATGAGAACTTTAATGCCTTTAATTTACAATGAATTGCAGACTTTTTTCTTTCTAGGTGACCAAATGAATCTCAGCATCTACAACTTGTTTGCTAGAATAAAATCAGGATAACCTAAAATAAAAAAAGAATCTCAGCAGCCCTTAACCCTTTCCAGTAAGCCATCATCATCTAGCCACATAACTTGAAATAAGATTTTTTTGTTGTCCAGCTTCCACACACTAGTTCAATTGGATTATGATCTGAAACAGTTTTAGGAAGCACATTCTGTTTAATGAGATTGAATTTATCGTCCCATTCAGTGTTTAACAGAAACCTATCCAACCTTGAAGCCTCATCTATTTCCCCTATGTGCAACACTGAAATCTCTTGCCGATAGAGCTTGCCAAAGCCCTTGGACTGCCAGTTTGAACAAAAGTTCCCTTCTATTTACTTTCATATGAGGTCCATAGATTGCCAAAATAGCCCATATAAATCAGACACGAGACTAAAGAGCTGTACTGATATTGAGTATGCTCCTTTACCCAATCAACTGCTTCCCAATTTCTTCTTATCCCAAAGAATTATAATTTCCCCCCGGGTGGCTTCTGCCTCAAGAAATCTGTTATCTACCCATCTGTTTGGTCAGACTTGTCTAACTCAATCCCCCTCCATTATTGAACTTTTGTTTCCTGAAAACAATATAAGTTGGCTTTCCAGTAATTCGATGATTTAATAATTTCCCTTTTCTGAGTGCAATTTAATCCCCTCACTTTCCAGCTGATTTTTTTTTTTTTTTTTTTTAATTTCATCCCAGCATAAGAATGTCCTTGCTTCCCAGCCCCTTCTCATCCGAATCCGCAAAAAGTCTTTGCAATTCTCTGCTACACTTATCCTTTTGTAGTACTGGAGTTCTAATTTGTATTTGTTCCTTTCCAGCAGTCCTGTTCATTCAATTCTTGTGAATAATGCTAGTGCTTCCTTTTCACAACGCCACCTCAATTTGTTTTCCCACACTGACTATGTTTCTTTGGACCCATATGGACGTGCTGTCCAGCTCCTTGGATGAACACGATGACTGTAGGCTCGATTGGGTACTAGTGTTTTTTGGAACTGGTATAGTACTAGTTTCTTCGTCTTTCCATAACCATGGTAGCTGAAGGAGTTCTTGAGAATAAGGATT
>NW_025889733.1:0-1757 GCF_002878395.1 Capsicum annuum
CTTAAAAATGGTATTCTGCTTTCTGTTCAAGAACCACCTGAAAAATGGGATTTTACTTTATGTTTAGGATCTTCCTGAAAAATAGGACTTTACTTTCTGTTCAAGACCCTCTTGAAAAATGGAATTTTACTTTATACTCAAGACCCTCCTGAAAAATGGAGTTTTCTTTTGTTCAGGAACCTCCTGAAAAATGGGATTTTTTGTTTCTGTTCAAGACCCTCCTGAAAAATGGGATTTTACTTTCTTCTTAGGACACTCTTGAAAAAAGGGGCTTTACTTTCCTTCCGGACCCTCCTCAAAAATGGGATTCTTACTTTCTATTCAGGACCCTCCTAAAAATTGGGATTTCAATTTATGATCAGGACCCTCTTGAAAAATAGAATTTCACTTTCTGTTCAAGAACATTCTGAAAAATGGAATTTCACATTCTGTTTAGGACCCTCCGAAAAATGGGACTTTACTTTCTGTTCAGGACCCTCCTGAAAAATAGGATTAGAACCCTCCTGAAAAATGGGACTTTTCTTTCTGTCCAGGACTCTCCTGAAAATGGGACTTTACTTTCTGTTTAGGACCCTCCTAGAAAATAGAAATTTACTATCCATTTAGGACACTCCGAAAAAATGGGATTTTACTTCCTGTTCAGGACTCTTCTGAAAAATATGATTTCACTCAATGTTCAGGACCCTCCCAGAAAATGGGGTTTTACTTTCTGTTCAAAACCCTCCTAAAAATGGGATTAAATTTTCTGTTCAGGACCCTCCTAAAAAATGGGTTTTTACTTTCCATTTTGGACCCTCCTAAAAATTGGGATTTTACTTTCTGTTCAGGACCCTACTGAAAAATAGGACTTTACTTTTGTTCAGGACCCTCTTTAAAATGGGACTTTACTTTTGTTCAGAATTCTCCTGAAAAATGGGATTTTACTTTTTGTTCAGGACCCTCCTGAAAAATGGGATTTAACATTCTGTTCAGGACCCTTCTAAAATATGGGATTTCACTTACTGTTCAGGTCACTCCTGAAAATTGGGATTTCACTTTCTGTTCGGGACCTTCCTGAAAAGTTAGATTTTACTTTCTGTTCAGGACCCTCCTGACAAATGGGAAATTACTTTCTCTTCAGGACCTTCCATAAAAATAGGACTTTACTTTTATTCAGGACCCTCCCGAAAAATGGGATTTTAATCTCTTCAGGACCCTCCTAAAAATGGAATTTCACTTTCTGTTCAGGACCCTTCTAAAAATGGGACTTTACTTTCTATTCAGGACCCTCCTGGAAAATAGGACTTTACTTTCAGTTCAGGACCCTCCTGGAAAATGGGAATTTACTCTGTTCAGGAACCTCAAGATAAATAGGATTTTACTTTCTGTTCAGGACCATCCTAAAAAATGGGATTTCACTTTCTGCTCAAGGCCCTTTTAAAAATTGGGATTTTACTTTTTATTTAGGACCCTCCAGAAAAATGGGATTTTAGTTTCTGTTCAAGACCATCTTGAAAAATGGGACTTTACTTTCTATTCAGGACCCTCCTGGAAAATAGGACTTTACTTTCAGTTCAGGACCCTCTTGGAAAATGGGAATTTACTCTGTTCAGGACCCTCGAGATAAATAGGATTTTAGTTTCTGTTCAGGACCATCCTAAAAAATGGGATTTCACTTTCTGCTCAAGGCCCTTTTAAAAAATGGGATTTTACCTTCTGTCCAGGACTCTTCTGAAAAATGGGATTTTACACTGTGTCTAGGACCCTCCTGAAAAATA
>NW_025889734.1:0-4126 GCF_002878395.1 Capsicum annuum
TCAAGGAAGACTAAAGTCTCTTGAACGTGATACTGGTAGGATATCTGACAGGGAAAAGGAGCGAGACGACTTTGAACGGGACAAGAAAAAGTATAATGAAAGGAGTCATCGTTCAACAGACAAAGGTCACTCGGAGACACCAAAACATGACGCTTCTCGGGATTGTGATTACCAATCTTATTCATCACGATAGAAGAATTGTAATAGACAACCATTAGCTTAGAGCAGCCTGACAAAATGTTACCATGCCCAATATGTTGTCTTTATGGAGCGTAGCTACTGCTCTTTGCATAATAGCTGAGGGTGCCGCCTTCATCAGTGAAACTGTACCACACCCTTTAGCAAAAACCAAGGTCTCTCATAATCGCGACATTGATTTCAACTATTTTCATTTAGTTCCCCTGAACAATTGACATCCCCATGTTGTCCAAATATATTTGGTCTGGACAAACTCTTTAACATTCAATTAATTGTTCTCGAAATAGACTTAATAGTTTAAAAATAAAAATTCATACAAATGTGACGGTATGACTCCCACTTCCCTTTTCTCCTTCCTTCCATCTACGCATCCCTCTATTATGTGATAAGAAAGTAAGAAATAAATAGAAGCATAAAACAACAATAAAGCTAGAAAAAGACGTGTAAGCATATATAAGCTGGTGGGACTTATATCATTGTATGTAGAGTTATTCATGAGTACAAAAAATACATTATGATCACCATGTCTGTACATAAAAATAGTACTCCTAACATATTTGACAAAACATCATTGTAAAAGTTACCTAATGATCACTACGGCTATACACAAAAGTAGTACAGTACTTCTACATACTACTTGAAAAAACACCATTCCAACTTCAAAATAAAGAACTTTACCATGATAATAACCCATATCATTGTTGAAGTAGAGCCAAATCTTTATTGACGATATCAATATCACAACGGAGTTGGAGAGGAAGGTTTTCTTCTCTTTCTGGCCCATTTTTGTTCAAATGAGGCACTTTGTAATTATTGCCGCCACTATCTTTCATCAACTCAATCATACGAGACTCTAAAGAAAGAAATACATGATTGAGTTTTTTTGCTTTCATTTCATCAAAAGATCTTTCCACTGCTTCCACTAATTCATCAACATTTTTAGGGGCCTTTTGATACTGAAGACTTTGGATTGCTCTAAAAAAACCAAGATCTAAAACATTTAAATCTGGACTGTTCAATGGTTGAAAACACAATCTAATGTCAAATTCATCTTGTCGGGCAGGTTCAATAAATTCCAAATCATTGTTACCAATATGTGGCCTTGCATTATCTTGTTGTGAAAAGATAGGATTATTTGAATCGGAAGCTGGCTATTTTGCTCTAATAGCAGGAAGAACTTTCTCTATCAAGCAAGCGCTAGTGATATCTTTATTTACTGACTGAACGGGCTTTGTTTCCATAGTTCCTGATGTTGGATTTTTGCTATTCCGCTTAGCTGGTTCCTGAATTACAAACGAAAAAATACCTATTTTTCCTGAAAACAACTCAATTCCATTTTCATCAAATCGAGAACGTGCTACAGCAGCCATAAACATAACCTTTAGAATAAAATTTTTACTTTTGTAAGAACGATACGGATCTGGCTCATGCTCTCCAGGAAGCAGGTAGTACCTTTCAACTTTTTTGGACAAAAAAAAACACTTTTCGTCCATATGAACAAAATAAAACATATTCATAAACTTGGGATTTATGTGGATTGTATTCTGATCAATCATTGAGAGGCAGTATTGAAGTCGTACCTTTTTGTTTCCTTCGGTTAACTGAGGCTTGATGGAATTAGAATGTGGCCGAAGAGTTCCATCTTTCACACGCAGAAAGACAGTTGATTTTGCCATGTTTATCGCAAAAGCCAGAGATCGAATATTTGTTCGACGACAAAGTGGAATTTCTCTGACTTTATTAATGTCGACTCCAATCCGTTTTCTTCCAACTTTATCTGTAAGTCTTAAAGACACATCTAATGATGAAATACCATTATCAACTGATGATTGACATTGTTTCCAAATGCGCTGAATAGTTCTTATTGATTTCTTGAACAACATCGCAGCATGTGTAATAGATCCGTATTTAAGACTTCCTTCCTTACTTTCTTTCAAAAGAAACTTTGCAATTGTTTGACGCTCTTCTAATTTCAATCGTTTATTTCTGAAGGTTGAGTCTATAGGTACGACGAACCTCATCTTTAGAGTAGTGGCAAAAATAAGAGAGGAGATAAAAGGAAGAATTTTGAAATTATCCAAAACAAAAGAAAGGATACAGTAACCAGAAGATGCAAAAGAACATCTCTCAAATGAAAAGAAGATTTGGCGCTACAAAATAACCATTTGCTAAAAATTCAAATGAAAAGTAGGTTTAGCGCCCAAAAATTGAAACCAAAATCAAATCAGAAACGTAAATTTTTCGTGGAAAATTCGTACATGATGGAAAATTGGTCCTATTTTCTAGAAAATTTAATTTTGCAATAACAAATTTTTCTTAATTGTTGATAGAGAAAATGAGAGTAAAATTTTAAATTAAAGCGATACACTGATTTGGACTACTTAACTCTTTTCAAAAGAGAGAGACAGTTATGTAGGTGGTGTATTTTTTTAGTCTGTTGTATTTTTTTAATTATTGTGAAATTTAATAAAAGTACCTTGTGGTCCAATAGTTTTTTAAGAGGGGTAATTTAGTAACTTTAGCAAGGTCAATGCCTATTTCTTAAATATCGTATCCGGTCAAATGGTGACATATAATTTGAGATGGAGGGAGTATTATGGTATACAATGTTCATCAATCCATAAGCAAATTATTTTCTATCATTCCCAGTAGGTTACAATGAGTTGGTCCGATTCAAACCTATTGCTCTATACAACTCTTAAGACAAATTTATAAAATCAATCTTCTGTAAATAGAAAATGTAAATCAAAAATCAATCTTTAGAGCAAGTAAAAAGGACCAAAGGATAGCGAAAATTAATTAGCATCGCAAACAAGAAGATATCCAAAGGATAATAATAGCAGATTTCAAATAAAAGCATTAAGGCTTGAAATATTTAGCATCATGTATCATATATATATATATATAAAACATCAAATGAAAACTTGCTAGAAAACTTGCTCCACCATCAAAGATGCACTTACCATAAATAAATCATGATGGACTAATAAAAATTGAGATTAAGGACATGAATTTTGCTTGAAACTTGTGTTTTGGTGTCAAGGTGCGCAGGGAATACAGTGGAGAAAAGGAAAAACAGAGAAAATGAAGATGAAAGAAGATTTTAGGAAAGTAAAACAATAGAGGCAAAAGACACAATAAAGTGTCATTGATTGGAGGTTTTAGTTACCAAAATACCCTTACTGTTGGTGTTGTTAACGAAAATATACTCAAATAAGACAAAATAGTAGTAACTAAAGTCTTCATTTATATAAAAGATTAAAATATAATCATTATTACTTTAAAAAAATGTATAAATTTTAGTAACTAAAAATATATTAGTGAAATTACTTTTAACCTTGCAAGAGTAAAGAATTTATTAAGGAGTGTGTCCAAATCAAATGGGGTAAACAGAAAAGATTGAAAGGTTTATTCAACTATTTTACATTGAGTCCACTTAATTTATTGATACTTTAGACAATACTTCCTCAATATTCATAATAAATGAATTGTTTAGATATTGTTGATATTTAAGGTAATTTAATTGTTTCAATAATAATGTTGAAATTTTTATTTATTCTCTTACTTCATTTTTGTATTTCTTATTTCATGAATTTAAGAAATTTAATTGTTCCTATTTATTTATTGTTTTGAATTAGTTTTTCAAAAGTCAGTATTGGAAGCCAATTTTGACCCGGTGATGTTGGCACCCAATTTTGACCTCCCAACACTACATTTAGTCTATTATTTTAACAAAATCATTAATTTTTAAACATTAGTATTTTTGCATATTTTGTTGCATCAAACAGATTTCCGACATATCGCATTCATTATTTAGAAAATGCATAAATCATCAATTATCTTTTAGAATTATATTTTTATAATATTCTAAAATTAAAAAGGACATTTTTATAATTTTATTAATTAAATTATTTTCACGTAATTATGC
>NW_025889735.1:0-11222 GCF_002878395.1 Capsicum annuum
CCTTGAATTTTGTGCTTTTTAGTTTGAGCGGTGACACACAAGATATTATGTATTACTTTTTCTTTTTTAGTTTCCAACGTATATTCAATCCCCAGGGTTCTCACATGAACTTTCAATTGTTGGTGTTTTTTAATTTTTTTGTCTTATCCATTTTAGTTTTGAATTTAATGCTTTTATCATTTGTGAAACGACACGCTAGACATCATGTATTACTTTTTCTTTTATAGTTTCAATGCATATTCATTCCCGAGGTTTGCAAGTGAACTTTTAATGCTTAGTGCTTTTCAGTTTTACATCTTGGCAGTTTTAGTCATGAATTTAGTGCTTTTTTAGATTGAGCAACAACACGCTAGAGATCATGTATTACTTTTTCTTTTTTAGTTTCCAATGCATATTCAATCTCGACGTTTATTACGTGAACTTTCAATTCTTAGTGATTTTTAGTTTTTTAACATAGCCGTTTTAGTCTTGAATTTAGTTCTTTTTTAATTTGAGCAACGAACCCTAGACATCATGTATTTCTTTTTCTTTTTTAGTTTTGAACGCATTTTCAATGCCGACGTTTTTCACGTGAACTTTCAATGCTTAGTGCTTTTCAATTTTTTATCTTGGCTTCTTTAGTCTTTAATTTAGTTTTTTTTTAGTTTGAGCAACGACTTGCTAGATATCATATATCGCTTTTTCTTTTTTAGTTTAGAATGTATATTCAGTGCTGAGGTTTGCACGTGAACTTTTAGAGGTTAGTTCTTTTAATTTTTTATCTTTGCCCTTTTAGTCTTGAATTTCGTGTTTTAGTTTGAACAACGATATGCTAGACATCATGTATTACTTTTTCTTTTAAGAATCCAACGCATATTCAATCCTGAAGTTTTTTACGCGAACTTTCAATGCTTAGTGGTTTTCAGTTTTTTTATTTTGGCCGTTTAAGTCTTGAATTTATGCTATTTTAGTTTGAGCAATGACACGCTTGACATCATGTATCACTTTTTCTTTTTTAATTTCCAATGCATATTCAGTCCCGAGGTTTACAAGTGATCTTTTAATGCTTAGTGCTTTTTAGTTTTTCGTCTTGGCAGTTTTAGTCATGAATTTAGTACTTTTTTAGATTGAGCAAGGACATGCTAGAGATCATGTATTACTTTTTCTTTTTTAGTTTCCAACGCATATTCAATCCCGACGATTATTACGTGAACTTTCAATGCTAAGTGCTTTTCAGATTTTTATTTTGGCCATTTTAGTCTTGAATTTAGTGTTTTTTTTAGTTTGAACAACGATACCCTAGATATCATGAGTTTATTTTTCTTTTTTAGTTTTGAACGCATATTCAATGCCGGCGTTTTTCACGTGAACTTTCCAGTGCACGAGTTTTTGACTCTTCCAACGCCTGACAAACTTGACTAATTGACTCACATACATTTACATTTAGAGCAACGTGACATTTTTAAATTTTATCACATTCTATTGGGCTTCAAATTTCCAGCCCGAAACTAAGAGATATTTCTAATTTCTCTTTTCAAGGACAAAGATAGCATGCACTTAGCTAGGCAAGGGTCAGGTTCACTGGCCCATGTCTGCTAATCGAATTTCTTCTTATTTGTAGGGAGTCTTCCCCTATGACACCTAGAATTCATAAAAATCGATGGCTTACTCTTGTTATAGGACGAAATAACAACAATGTCATCACTTTCTTTTATTAAGGTTGCTTCTAGGCAATAGTCAGGTTCACCCACATGGGTCTTCCCTTCTAATTTCTTCTTTTTTGTAGGAGGTCTTCCTCTATAAGTCTTAGAATTTGTGAGGGTCGGTAGTTCAATCTTGGAACTGGACAAAATACCAATAGTTTCATCACTAGGTGGCTTCTTAAATGTCTTTGTCGGCGTTGCTTCTGGGCAAGAGCAAGGTTCACCAACCACTGTCTGCCCCTCAATTTTTTTCTTCTTTATAGGAGGTTTCCCCCTACTGGGATAGAATTTGGGATAGGTGATTGGTGACTCACTGTTGGTATTGGAAAAAATACCAATGCCATCACTAGGTGGTGGTAAAATAGATAAATCATGTGGTGATACAAATAAATCTTTTTTTTTGTCTTGAAAAAAATTTGTGAAATAGAAGTATTGCAGCCTGATAGCTTGCAATCAAATAGAAGAAGAAGATAGATAGAAACTGAATTTTTATTATTCTTACTTGAAGCTTACAATTATATGTCTCTTTATAGACTTGAGTTAAGATTGAGCTAAGAAGTGAATCATGTATCTAGCTCATTGACAGCTTGTTGTAACTAACTAATCATTATCTAACAACCTCGGACAACTTTCAACAACTTCTACAACTAACTCAGCTATCATATCACTAGTTATGTATGTAGTAATGTATGTAGTAGTCAAAACACTCCCCCTTAAGCTACAAGGTGCAGGATGTTTAGCACACCAAGATTGCCAAGTAAATGAGTTTGTTGAGCAAGGCTAAGGCCCTTGGTAAGCAGGTCAGCAAGTTGATCACGAGACTGAACCTATAGAGCCTTAATTAAGCCATCTTTGGTCTTGTCCCTGATGAAAAGATCTTCAATCTCAATGTGTTTGGTTCTATCATGAAACACAGGGTTGTTGGCCAACTGACTGGCTGAATTGTTGTCACTAAAGACTAAAATAGGAAGGGTGACATGAACCCTGAGTTCCTGAAACAAACCAACCAACCAAGTGAGCTCTGCAACTGCTAAAGCCATGTTTCTGTACTCAGCTTCAGCAGAACTCCTGGAAATAGTGTGTTGTTTTTTTGATTTCATGATATTAGTGATTTACCAAAGTGAATTGCATAACTAGTAATTGATCTTCTGGTGTTTGGACAAGCAGCCCAATCTGAGTCACACCAGTAAGTTGGAGTATGAGCAGGCTCAGCCTTTAACTAGTCACCTTAACCAACCAAACCTTTAAGGTATTTGGCGACCCTAGTAGCTGCTTCCCAGTGAGTCTTCTTAGGGTGTTCCATGAATTGGCTGAGAGTTTGGACAACAAAGTTTATGTTTATCCTTGTAATAATTGCATACATAAGTTTGCCAACAAGTCTTTGGTAAGATGAAATGTTAGATAGCAAATCATCACCTTGTGCACCAGTGGCTTGATCATACTCAATTGATGTTAACTTGGCATTAGATTCTAAAGGAGTGATAGCGGGTTTAGAACCACTAAGCCCTGTGTCCGCAATATACTAAAAAATGTACTTTCTTTGGTTCAATATGATCCGTGATGTTGATCTTAAAAGTTCAATACCCAAAAAATACTTGAGATCCCCCAAGTCATTCATTTTGAACTGCTGATGCAACTTCATTTTGGTGGCATTGATCAATGATACACTGCTCCTAGTAATTACCAAATCATCAACATATACAAACACTATCACAATATCGTTACCTTGATGTATAGTGAATAGGTAATAGTTATGTGTAGTCTGAGTAAAACCAGCATCAAGTAAGGCATGAGTGAGCTTCAGATTCCACTGCCTGGAGGACTGTTTAAGACCATACAAGGATTTGCTCAACTTACACACCTTATGCTTTCTCTGTCTTCTAAATCCTTCAGGCATTTCCATGTAGAATTTCTCCTCAAGATACCCTTGTAGGAATGCATTATACACATCCATTTGATGATGATTCCAACCTTAGATATAGCTACTGCAATCACACATCTTACTGTAACCATCTTAGCCACTGATGAAAAGGTTTCATGATAATCTAACCCCTCCTGTTGACTATATCCTTTGGCCACTAACCTTGCTTTGAACCTCTCCACCTCATCATTTGCAAGATATTTAATTTTTTATATCTATTAGGAACCAACAGTATTCTTCCCTTTAGGTAGATCAACAATGATCCATGTGTTGTTGGCTTCCAAAGGTTTGGATTTCAGACTTCATATCTTCCACCCACCTTTCATCTTGTACAACTTATTTAAAGTGCTGAGGCTTAGTCAAAGTACAAAATTTGGTTATATAGCACTGATAAGTAGGACTCAAATTTTTGTAAGATAGGCTATTGGCTAATGGATGCCTGCATATCTGGTTTCTAGAAGTGTCAACATAATCATGCATCCATACTGGTGGCCTACTTGTTCTTGATGGTCTACGAGAAAATGGTTGAGGCATGGAAGGCTCATCTTGACAGGTGTCTTCATGATTTATGCCAGGTGAAGCTGCACCCGGTAATGTAGCATCAGAAATACCATCCTCTTCAATTGGAGCATCTTCAGTAACACTCTCAGTAGATGTCTCAATAAGTATTTCATCATCTATGGGGATCAAGAAATAAGTGATAACATTTTCAGATGAGAAAGCTTGTCTATTTTGTGCTTGCAAGGAAGCGAAAAGAAATGTATCTTTATGAAACACAACATATCTAATAACTAGTAATCTCTTTGAGGTGAAATCCAACAACAAATATCCCTTCTGAGACTCTGATTATTCCAACAATACTACAGGTTTGGACCTTTTTATGAATTTATCACCTCTTGGTAAGATAGTTAGATAGCATAAGCATCCAAATACGTTAGATGAGACAGCTTGGGATCCTTGGAAAATGTCAACTAAAATGGACATTTACCACTCGAAGCAGAAGATAGTAACTTGTTCATTATATACACTGCAGCCTTTACACATAGTCCCCAATACTTAATGGTCAAGTGAGACTGAAACTTGAGTGCTCTGGCAATGTTTAATATGTGTCTGTGCTTCCTCTCCATAACTCTATTCTATTGAGGAGTGTGAGGATAGTTGGTCTGATATAGAATGCCTAGGGACTAAAATAATGTCTTACATTATGAGTTGATAAATTCAGTTCCATTATCAGATCTGATGGTTTTCACCACCATTAAAAATTCAGTTTTAATCATAGGAATGAATGTTTTAATGGCTACTATGGTCTCAGACTTTAACTTCAACAGGTGCATGATGTGCTAGATTTTTGTAAAACATTTAAAACTTTTTAACTTGAAATAATTGTAAGTTCTAAAGTAATTATTGGTGTTTTTGATGTTATTTCTTAATATTTTGTAGGAAATTCAAGGATAGGAATAAAACATAGGAAAGATGAACAAAATAAGTAAAATCTGGTACAAGTGAGCTGATATGAGTCTGACGGCATTTCTTGTAAGCAGTCAGAGATGTGGTAAGCTACCATAAAAAGGTGTCAGGAAGAAAAGTGAAGAAGAGTTCCTGGATGAAGGTGACGACATTCTCAATATGTCACCACAAGCGTGGTAAGCCGTCAGAAGATGCCGTCAAGTGGGACAGAACATGGTGAAATAAGCTGAAGGTCTGAAGACATTTGCTATACATCGTCACTCTTCTCGTAGGCTGTCGGAGGACATTGTTAGCCTAAGGAAAATATTGAAGACAACTAGAGCAAATCTGATGCCATATGTGATACGCATCAGGTCATTAACGCGGTGTCAGCTACATCATCACCTGTCCCAAAAAAATAATTATTTTGTTATTTTATTTTATAGTTAGGTTGAAGTATTTAAGGCATAGTTGAGGGTTATAAATAGCAACTTTTAGGGTTTCATTGAAAAAAAAACTCTCATTGAGGGTTCCTAACATTCTTGTAAACATTTTCCATTTGAAAATTGTATGTGGGTATGATTTATTACTTATTCTTGATTATGAATTTAATACATATTTTTGATATTTGTATCATGAATAGATAATTTTGTTTACTTAAGTTATGGGAACCTTGATGTGAATACTAATTTAGGTTTGGATCTAATGTATGTCCATAAGAAATTGATGTTGTATAAACCTTTCTTTATTTTAATGATCTTTCTTGGTTGCAACTTAATAGATTCAGCACTACAAACATCACTTGTCTAAGAGGAAAGTGTTTGTTAGGCTACTTCAATGAAACAATCACTTGTCTGAGAGGAATGTGCTTGTCGAGAAATGTAACGATCTCTCTTAGTTGCAACTTGAAATGTGAGCCCAAAAACATTACTTGTCTGAGAGGAAAGTGTAAATGGGAAAAGAAAGAGTTTACATGGACTCAAAAGAGTTTAATCTTTAGTTTAATGGCAAATGCCTTAACTGGATTTGCCTATATGAGAACATCGTTGAATAGAAAACACATCATTTAAGTTCGACAAAATTAATGGATACACTACCTACTGAGGTTGAGAGACGAATGGGTAAATTTTAGGATTCAACTCTTCTAGCAATTGAAGTGTCAATTGTAACTCTAAAGTGATTTGCAACCCAACCCATGTAAGCATCTTGTAACCTTTACTCTAGTGTCCCATAACATTGTTAAATCGAAGTGTTTATCAACTTTTGTTTAACCATTTAAAACCCTTAAATTTTATCTTTTTCTATCATTTGTTTAAATTCAACTTGTAGCTGTAGTTTCAAATTAGTTTGATCGCCAGTCATATTGTTCCTCGTGGATTCGATCCCGAATCCAAAGTTGGGTAAACATATTAACGACAACCGCCTTGCACTTATTTGAGTTGTAAGTTGAGCGTTATAAAAAATGGCACCGTTGACGGGGAACAATTTGCCGTATTGAGTTGGTTTAGAATTTTAGCCTACTTTCTTGAATTCAAACTTGTAAATATTTGTTTTTAGTTTTCTTTTAATTCTTGTGTTAGGTATATTTTTATTTTAATTTACTTATTACTATGGCATCTTGGAATGAACATGAGTTTTATGGTTGGAAATCATCTCTTGCCGATCCATGTCCATATTGTGATGGACCTTACTTTTGGAAAGATTGTAAATATGCTCCTCGGAGAGAGATGTGTGCACCATCTCTAGCCTACTGGGAGTATAATTGTTCTTTATGTGGTGGTCAGGATGGATATTGGAGTGATTAGCCAAATGCCCCTTCCCCCTATTGTGCTAACCCAGGTTCTAGTTCTTCTTATGAGTATGATAGGTCTTATGGTCATGAAAAGGAAGAATAAAGCACTGGAAAGAGTGACATTGAAGATATGCTTCAACTAATGTTGGATCTTATAGACATAACGAATGATACCATATGTGACATACGTCAAGACATTAGGACGAGGGAAGAGAAAGGATAGAAGAGATGGATATCGAGGTCAATCATCCAAAACACTTTTCTACATTGTGGTTAGATGATATCTTATCTGTAGAATCATTTAACATAATGGATGAGTGTGAAGATGAGGAGCAAAAAACCTATATTGATGTTGTGCTTGATGTTGAGCAGAGCTTGGAGATTTCCCAACCAACCGAACCAACCATGAGGGATGATGCCAAGATTGAGGAAATGGTGCTAGAGGCAGAAGAAGAAAACAAGTTAATCTCTTACGAAGACTCTAGCCCAATTCAAAGTGAAAATGTTGAGAAGATGAATAAAAGTGAGTCTGTAGAGGATAGTGTAAATTTTGACGTAGGATTTGTTAGGCCACACTCGAAGCATTTTTCCACATTATTTTTAGATGATATCTTCTCTGTGGAATCATCTAAACTAGTAAAAGACTGTGAATTTAAGGAACAAGAATCCTATATTCTTTATTTTACACTTGATAAACAACATAAAAACATACCTCACTTTAAGGTCGAGTTTTTTTACCATGCATCATTCATTACTTGGCTTCTTAATCTTTGTAACACTTCCCTATGAGTGAGGCAAAAATATGGACTCTAAGTTAGGGGTGAAATTCATATCCTTAAGGTGGAGGAAAAAGTTGAGTTGGATCGTGCCGCGACATTAAACTAGGCACTTCTTGGAAGGCAACCCAAGGTATTTTGTTGTTTGTATTCGTCTTATGTGATTTACATCAGATCTTTGCATCTATGGTGCCACAGGTATGTTTCTAACTCTCTTGTTTTTGTTTGACACATTGGAAACATTGCATGATTTTTAGTTGAGGGTGGGGCTACTTGCGGGTGTTGATGTCCTCCATGGGTTTTTGTTTCTGTGGCTCTTTTCCTCGGAGTCTTGTTCCTATTAGAGCTGGCATGTTTAGGCATATTGTGTTTTTTTTATGACGTATTGTGGTTAATTGGGAGAAAAATAAGTATCTAGGATAGTTGACATATTTTTATTGATTTTTGAGACTGATAAACACCTCTCCATTGGTCTGTTTCATAACTGTGTGATATATATTTATGTGTGACCACTGTGTATCTTTTTATGGCATTAGTACTAGTGACATGATATGTACTGCTAAACAATCACATGAATCGGATAGGTAGTAGCTTGTGATGCACCTTTGTGCCATGTGTGTGTGAGATACTAATTAGTTCCCTTTGTGTGTTAAATCCAGAACTTGACTGGTTAGTCTTACTTTGGTTAAAAGATAGGGGTTAGAAAAGGATCATAGGCCGTTGTCGATGTTAGTCCACTTTTAGCCTAAATGATCTTCCCTGTTATTCATGATATCTCTTAATCCCTATTTTGAGCCTGAATTGACCATTTCTTTCTATGACACCTATCACCTTCCCATTTATATCATAATGAACATGTTTTGGCCCTGGTCCTACTTGGATACTGTGCACCTTGACTTAGGCAAATAGCCTAAGTCGAGAGTGGCTATCATAGGGGTGCATGATGTAAAATGAGTATGAGGAATGGTCGAATAAAAGAAAAAAGAATAAAAAGTAGGGTGCTGTGGATAAAGAATAAGAAAATAATAGTTGTGAAAAAAAATGAATAAGAAAAGCCACTCCATCCTGAATAATGTGTGATCAAGAAAAGAAGAAAAAGAATAAAAAGGTTAATAAGTGAACCCCAAAAGTTAAGGTAGTTCCAAGGAGGCTTAGTCACTTTAAATGCCATTGAATATCATACCAGCCTTTTACCTACATTACAAGCCGAAGTAAAGACCTACAGTGACCCTAACTTACCTGTCTGGATACCTTGGTATGAAAATAAGGGCAAGCATATGGTATTTGACATGCATTGATTGAAATTTCTTTTTGAGAGTGAGTGTTTCTTGACCGTCCCCGCATTGACATTCTTAAGTTCATATATGAGTGAGGAGGGACTTATTTGTTGTAAGGGCACATCGGTTGCATTGCTAGCTATTTACTTGTTTGGGTAGTGTAATTTGTACATATGCATGGTTATTATTGCTAAATTGATGCCATATCTTGATTCCTTTGGGTCACATTGTTAATCTTCATTGATATGCATAATTGGATTTATAAGTAATTGAACACGGAGAGTGGCATGAATGTTGAGCTAAGCTGGATAATCAACTGCGATAGGTATGTTATGTGCCTCTTCGTTAATCATCGTAGTATGGTGTTATGTAGTTGCTTGAGGACAAGCAATTGTTTTAAGTTGAGGGTGTTGATGTGCTAGATTTTCGTAGCACATTTAAGAATTTTTAACTTGAAATAATTGTAAGTTCTTAGGTAATTATTGGTGTTTTTGATGTTATTTCTTAAGATTTTGTAGGAAAGTCAAGGATGGGAGGAAAACATAGAAAAGATGAAAAAAATAAGTAAAATCTAGTACAAATGAGCTGATATGAGTCTGACGGCATTTCTTACAAGCCGTCAGAGATGTGGTAAGGTACCCAAAAAAGGCATCAGTAAGAATAGTGAAGAAGAGTTTCTAGATGAAGGTGACGACATTCTCAATATGGCGTCACAAGTTTGGTAAGCCATTAGAAGATGCCGTCAAGTGGGACAGAACATGGTGAAATAAGATGAAGGTCTGACGACATTTGCTACACGCCGTCACTTCTCTGGTAAGCTATCGGAGGACATCATCAGCCTAAGGCAGATATTGAAGATAACTAGCGCAAATCTGACACAATCTGTGATACTCCGTCAGATCCTTGACGCGGCGTCAGCTACATCATCACCTATCCGAGAAAAATAATTATTTTGTTATTTTATTTCCATAGTTAGGCTGAAGTATTTAAGGCATAGTTGAGGGTTTTTGTAATTAATTTTGAATTTATTTTAAATCAGGGTTAGAAATAGCAACTTTTGGGGTTTCATTGAAAAAAAAAACCTCTCACTAAGGGTTCCTAACATTATTGTAAACATCTTCCATTTGAGAATTGATTATGGGTATGATTTATTTCTTATTCTTGATTATAAATTCAATACATATTGTTGATCTTTGTATCATGAATAGCTAATTTTCTTTACTTTAGTTATGGGAACCTTGATGTGAATACTAATTTGGGTTATGAATCTAATGTATGTCCATAACAAATTGATGTTGTATAAACCTTCCTTTATTTTAATGATCTTTCTTGGTTGCAACTTAATAGAGTCAGCACTACAAACATCACTTGTCTGAGAGGAAAGTGTTTGTTAGGTAACTTCAATGAAACAATCACTTGTCTGAGAGAAAAGTGCTTGTTGAGCAATGGACGATCTCTCTTAGTTGCAACTTGAAAGGTGAGCCCAAGAACATCACTTGTCCGAGAGAAAAGTGCTTGTCGATCAATGTGACGATCTCTCTTAGTTGAAACTTGAAGGGTGAGCCCAAGAACATCACTTGTCCGAGAGGAAAGTGTATGTGGGAAAAGAAAGAGTTTACATGGACTCAAAAGATTTTAATCTTTAGTTTAATGGAGAATGCCTTAACCGGATTTACCTATATGAGAATATAGTTGAATAGTAAACACATCCTTTATGTTCGAGAGAATTAACGGATACACTGCCTACTGAGGTTGAGAGACGAATGGGTAAATAATAGGATTCAACTCTTCTTGCAATTTAAGTGTCAATTGGAACTCTAAAATGATTTGTAACCCAACCTATGTAATCATCTTGATAACAATAACTCTAGTGTCCCATAACATTGTTAAATCGAAGTGGTTATCAACTTTTGGTTAACCATTTAAAACCACAAAATTTTATCTTTTTCTATCATTTGTTTAAATTCAACTTGTAGCTGTACTTTCAAATTAGTTTTATTGCCAGTCACATTGTTCCTCGTGGATTCAAGCCCGACTCCAAAGTTGGGTGAATATATTGACAACGCCCGCCTTGCACTTATTTGACGTGTAAGTTGAGTGTTATCAGTGCACCCATGTATATCTACTATGGTTATCTACCATAGTCAAGAAATAACATTTGTTGGCAAAAGTAGAAGTTTTATATGGACCCCATAAATCCACATGTAAAAGTTCAAAACAAGTGGAGCATCTAGTAGTACTTGTAGGAAATGACAATCTTTTCTATTTATCAAGAGGACACACAATACATTTATTCAAAAATTTTACATCACTAGGATTCTTCAGAAT
>NW_025889736.1:0-1852 GCF_002878395.1 Capsicum annuum
GCAGCCTTTACAACATAAGGAGCTGGTGTCCTCATTTAGGTATGCTCGTCAACAATATTGAGTTGCTTTTTCCTTTAAGGTTTCTTCACTACTGGGGTTGATGAACCAACCTTTTGTTTCTTCTTAGAATTTTCGTTGATCGTTTTTGGTGGTGGATCCTGGAAGTCATCATAAGAATCAACTGAACGTTCATCTTCAGGTACATCCTTCTGTGGTATTTCAAGCTTTCCCAATTCTAATTTAGTTGTCTCTATGTTGTTAAATACAATCTAAGAATATGTTAAACAATATGTTAAAGAATATATGTTACACAATTGTAAATGAAAAAGAATATATGTAGACTATAGAATACATATCAATACATATATATTTATTCACAATAAACCTTGCCATTGTCCTTGAATATAGCATTCATCAAAAACTCAAAATGTGGACGAGGTGCAATGGTCTTCTAATTTAATAATCGGTAAATCCAATTATCAACATTCGTTGCGATCTTTGATGGGACATTTGAACAACACTCATAAAGCCATACTTGAATAGCCAGATAAAATTTACCACCAGCTTTCAACCGGTTGTTCAAACTTCTCGCCAGATCTTCAAAAGATAAAGAACCCCATAAAAAATTCTTATATCTTTCACTATCTACCAAATCGAAATGAAGACGGGGTATAACCACAGTTTCAACATTAGATAAAACAAATGAATGCAGAAAATATAGAATTGCAAATTTCTCAGCATCCTCATCATTGTTATCCCCCCATACTTTCTCCGTGAATACTAGAAATAGTTGCCTTTTCTGTATAATTTCTGCCCCATTGAAATACTTCTCAATCATCCTATTTGGTACACCCTCATCAAAAATAAAGTCATACCTATTAGACACACAATTCAATCCAGTTATGATGGCAAATTTCCTGGTATTAAAACTAAGAGAGGTGCCATTAGCATGAATCAAAATCCCAGAAGAAGAACTGCTCTTCACCTCAAGAGTCATAATGCATCTGCACGACTGTGCTTGCACTACACACTGCTTCTTCTTCATAAAATAACCAAAAATGTTATTGTCGCAAAAGTTTTTAAACTGTTACTTGTTTAAAATTGTGCGTATGCTTCCATAAATATCATTGTCACTGTACGAGTACATGTGTGGTGCAAATCTTGAAAGTTTTCTGACTATAAATATTTCGTCCCACATCACCTATACAAAGTAAAACTACCACTTCTTAATCTGTAAACAAAATTCAAGAAGACCAAAAAAAATATAACATGCAACCAATACTGGAGAAAGCATATCAAATATAATCAAAATACATATACCAAATAGCCAATTATGATAGTTAAACTAAAATGAACATGCATATGTATTTTGACCATATTAAAACTACAACCAACACTAAAAAATACAAATCAAGTATGCTAAAAATACAACAACACTGAAAAATACAAATCAATTATGCCAAAAATACAACCAACACTGAAAAATACATATCAAATAAGCAAAAAATACATATAGCCAATATATTATTCACGAATATGTATTTTGATAATATCAAAACTACAACCAACACTAAAAAATATAAATCAATTATGCTAAAAATACATATAGCCAATATACTGTTCATGAGTAGTTAAACTCTAAAAATTATTAAATCAGTAAATAAATACATATAACATGAATATGTATTTTAATCATATAAAAACTGCAACAAATAGTGAAAAAATACATATCAACTATACTAAAAATACATGTAGCCAAATACTATTCATGAGTAGTTAATTCAACGATATATTTTTACAGTTACACTATCATCTTCACAAATCAACTTTATATAATCCCTAAATATCATCA
>NW_025889737.1:0-1969 GCF_002878395.1 Capsicum annuum
GGGGTCACCCATCCTAGTACTACTCTCGCCCAAGCACGCTTAACTTCGGAGTTCTGATGGGATTCGGTGCGTTAGTGCTGGTATGATCGCATCCGTCATTCGCAGAACTCCAAATTCTATTATGCCTCTTTCTCCTCCGCCGCCCGTCACACCCCGCACGCGCGCCCCTGCGCCATACCCCCGTTCTCGTTTCCGCCAAGAGGAAAAACAAAAAGATTCGCCGATCGAACCGGCAAAAATAAACCGAATTTTAAAGGAAAAAAAATGAAGGAATGCGACATGAGGACGTCCCAGTGGGTCACCCATCCTAGTACTACTCCCGCCCAAGCACGCTTAACTTCGGAGTTCTGATGGGATCCGATGCATTAGTACTGGTATGATGACATCTGTCATTCCCAGCACTCCAAATTCTATTATGCCTTTTTCTCCTCCGCCGCCCGTCACACCCCGCACGCGGGCCTCCGCGCATCGCCCCCTTTCTTGTTACCGCCAAAAGGAAGAACAAAAATATTCGCCGATCGAACCTGCCTCTTTCTTCTCCGCCGCCCGTCACACCCCGCACGCGCGCTCCTGCGCCATGCCCCCGTTCTTTTTTCCGCCAAAAGGAAAAACAAAAAGATTCGCCTGTCGAACCGGCAAAAATAAACCGAATTTTAAAGGAAAAAAAAAGGATGGGATGCAACACGAGGACTTCCCAGGGGGTCACGCATCCTAGTACAACTCTCGCCCAAGCACGCTTAACTTCGGAGTTCTGATGGGATCCGGTGCGTTAGTGCTGGTATGATCACATCCGTCATACCCAGCACTCCAAATTCTAATATGCCTTTTTGTCCTCCGCCGCCCGTCACAACCCGCACGATGGCCTCCGTGCCTCGCCCCCTTTCTTGTTTCCGCCAAGAGGAAAAACAAAAAGATTCGCCGATCGAACCGACAAAATTAAACAGAATTTTAAAGGAAAAAAAAACAGGAAGCGATGCAACACGAGGACTTCCCAGGGGGTCACCCATCCTAGTACTACTCCCGCCCAAGTACGCTTAACTTCGGAGTTCTGATTGGATCCGGTGCGTTACTATTGGTATGATCGCATCCGTCATTCCCCGCACTCCAAATTCTATTATGCCTCTTTCTCCTCTGCCGCCCGTCACACCCCGCACACGCGCCCCTGCGCCTTTCCCCCGTTCTCGTTTCCGCCAAGTGGAAAAACAAAAAGATTCGCCGATCGAACCGGCAAAAATAAACTGAATTTTAAAGGAAAGAAAAAGGAAGGGATGCAACACGAGGACTTCCCAGGGGATCGCCCATCCTAGTACTACTGTCGCCCAAGCAAGCTTAACCTCGGAGTTCTGATGGGATCCGGTGCATTAGTGCTGGTATGATCGCATCCGTCATTCCCAACACTCCAAATTCTATTTTGCCTCTTTGTCCTCCGCCGCCCGTCACACCCCGCACGCGGGCCTCCGCGCCTCGCCCCTTTATTGTTTCCGCCAAGAGGAAAAACAAAAAGATTCGCCGATCGAACCGGCAAAATTAAACTGAATTTTATAGGAAAAAAAAAGAAAGGTATGCAACACGAGGACTTCCCAGGGGGTCACCCATCCTAGTACTACTCCCGCCAAAGCGCGCTTAACTTCGGAGTTTTGATGGGATCCAGTGCGTTAGTGCTGGTATGATCGCATCCGTCATTCCCAGAACTCCAAATTCGATTATGCCTCTTTCTCCTCCGCCGCCCGTCACACCCCGCACGCGCGCCCCCGTTCTCGTTTCTGCCAAGAGGAAAAACAAAAAGATTCGCCGATCGAACCGGCAAAAATAAACCGAATTTTAAAGGAAAAAAAATGAAGGGATGCGACATGAGGACTTCCTAGGGGGTCACCCATCCTAGTACTACTCTCGCCCAAGCAAGCTTAACTTCAGAGTTCTGATGGGATCCGGTGCGTTAGTGCTGGTATGATCGCATCCGTCATTCCCA
>NW_025889738.1:0-1136 GCF_002878395.1 Capsicum annuum
AAGATGACCTAGAAGATGATTTCCTTTTAGTGGTCTGATGCTTGTGAGGTGAGCTTCCAAAAGCTTAAGGCCTTGTTAACATCAGCACCTAGCTTGACATTTGCCAAGGAGGGCATGAGTTTTACCATCTTTTCTGATACTTTAGGTGTTAGGTTAGGTGCTATGTTAATGAAAAAGGGGATGGTAATTATGTATGCTTCTCATCAGTTGACACCTCCTGAGAAGAATTATAGCACCCATGATTTGTAGTTGTGCACTGTCATTTTGCTTTGAAGTAGTGGAGGAACTACTTAATGGAGTTCATTGTGAGATTTTCTCAGATCATCATAGCCTTCGGTATTTATTCACCCAGCAAGATCTTAATATAAGCCAGCGTCGTTGGCTTAAGTTTCTTAAGGATTATAACTTAACTATTCTCTATCACCCATGCAAGGCTAATGTAGTTATAGATTCCTTGAGCTAAAAGTTGACTAACTTGGGTGTATTAGCACATATTTTAACCCAGGAGAGGCATTTGGCCTTAGAGGTTTACTCTTTATCTAACCAGATGGTTAGGCTTGATATTTCAATGCATGTGTGTTTTAGCATTCATGGAGACTAGCTCTTCTCAGATGGAGAAGTTTTGAGCTTGTCAATTTGATGATATTGGATTGAAGTTTATTCGGGATAAGGTATTGAGTGGTAAGGCTAAGGAATCCTTACTAGATTCAGATAGTGTTATGAGAATTGGCAGCCAAGTTTATGTATCAAGAGTAGGAGATTAGATTACATTAAATTGGAGGAGGCCCATTGTTCTAGGTATTTTATCCATATTAAAGTGACTAGGATATACCGTGATTTGAGGCAACATTACTTATGGGGTGGTATGCTGTAATACCCTAAAGTTTCCTATCTAATTTTGTCTCAAGAATGTCAAGTATTAGCTTCTAAGTTCAATGATGTTTATTCCATATGAAATTTTCAAGATTGCAATGGTTTGCAATTGGGCTAGACTTAGTTTTCCGACTGAGAATTGGAGTTTTTTTTGCCTTGACAGGCTACTATCCATGTTTTAATAAGGGCTTCTCATCTATTACTGCTCCATTGACTAAGATGACCTAGAAGATGATTTCCTTTTAGTGGTCTGATGCTTGTGA
>NW_025889739.1:0-2128 GCF_002878395.1 Capsicum annuum
CGACGTCGATGGTTTTGTCATAATTAGTGGGATTAATTCCAAGACAAGTGATTGTATTTTTGCTGCTAACTTCAGTCGTAATAGACAACTCGCAACACCTGCAATTGCTGCCATGCTACAGGAGTAGAAAGATTTAAAATTAAGAAGTGAATGTTTTACTGGAAACAAAGAAAAACATGGTTGTAATTGGTTGATAGCAGTGGCGATGGAGAGATTTGGTGGAGAGGCAGCAGTGGCAATGGAGAGATTTGGTGGAGGTAGAGCTTTTAAAACTGTTCATTGGTACTTAAAGGTGGATAATTTTAGCTTCGATGGATCGAGCGTGTTACTGAGTACTGTCGGTATCATATTTCAAGTGCTCCCAGTTGTTCTTTTGATCTTAATAGTACCCTAGATGATATTCTTAACATCCCATTATTTAATACTAATGCCTATAGTTTGGCCGATTATGTGATTATGTCATTTGGACGAGAAGGAATAGATGCCAAGAAAGCAGGGAGCGAAGAGGGCATTGCAGGTCATTTTTTTACATATCTTTGCCATGTTAGTCAGCAGCTAAACAAGACTGCCAACCAAGTTACTTCTTCGTTGCTTATTAATCTAACTGAAGTCGAGGATACTCTTGCCTACTTAAACCTTGAGGACAAGGTTCTTTTTGAGGGCGGAAGTATTGTTATGAATGGGCCGAAAGTAGTTATGGTAAAGCAGCCCAATACCACATTAAGTGTCTATGTGCGGGATATGGGTTAATAAATAGAACATTTTAGTAAGAATAAATTTATGAAAACTGTGATATTGCTTAGGCAAAGTTATGCTTCTTATCCCCAATTCTCTCTAATCTTCTCATCCCCGTCTACTCTTCTTCTTCTTCATATTGTAATTTCTTCTTTTCGTATTAATCAAAGTTAATTAGTTTCGTTCAATTTATGTATTGATTATTGAGTTGATAATTCGAGATCGTTACATCAATTCAATGCATTTTCTTACGTGTAACCATACAATTAAAAGTCATGAGAAATTAATGTAGCTGCATGAATGTAAGTTGAGAACTTATGATTTGTAATATGTCTAGATTTATTAAGTCAAACTTGACTTGAAACATTTCACATGCTCTAATATCATTCAATATTTAACTATAATAATGCTACTATAATATTTATGATTAACTATCCGGTCGTTATTAAGTCGAGCTTGACTAGAAAAATTTGACTCATTCAATATACTTGACTATACGAATACTACTCCTACTTAGTACTACTATTTATGATTACTCTCAACTATAGATTTTGACACAAATATTTTTTATTTCAATCTACAAGAATAACTAAAATTATTTTTTAAAAATATATATTTATATGATGTAGTCAATTACTCATTTTTCCACTCACATACGTCAAGTTTAGTTTTATAAATTTCTATATTTAATAAAAAGTAATTTCAAATACCACTATATTCAACTAGCATTTGAACATAAATTGACTAAAATTTATATAACTGAAGCCGAAAAAATCATATGAGACTTTAATAGGTGTTTTGACCATCAAAAATAACTAATATTTAGTAAATCAAATTTGATTTCTTACCCTTAAAAAATTCTAAAACATACCTTTTCCAAATCTCAAATTCCATATTTCAATTTGACGTAAAAAATACCAAGTTGATTTTTTTTTATTTTTGGTTTTCCATCCGGTGTTTGGTACCCGCATTGGAGCCCCGACTAATCCGGATCGCGCGTTGCATGGCCCATTAAGGTGATAATGCTCCCAACAGAGTTTTCTCCATACCTAGGGTTGAATTCTCGACCTCTGGTTAAGGGTGGAGCAGCCACATCTACTGCACCACAACCCATGTTGGTAAGTCAATTTAATAAAAAAACACCTGTTTCAAAAATTCAAAAAAATAAAATATTAATATTTTTTCAAAATTTTCAGCGGAACTCAATCATTAATTCCATTTCAGTTTTGAGAATTCCAAATAATTCCGTCATTCCCGCCTTTATTTCCCTCTATGTACTATTTTCAAATTTTTCACTTAACCCCCAAAAATCTGCTTATAAACCCAAATAAACCTCCCACTTTTTTTCTCTCTCTCTCACTATATATTCTCTCTTACTCCTCAACTGTACGGC
>NW_025889740.1:0-4744 GCF_002878395.1 Capsicum annuum
TGATTAACAAGTTCGCAGTGTCCCAAATAATTTTTGATATGCTCAACTACATACTAAGGAACATAATTTAGCATCTCCCAAAATTCTATCACTCCTCAATGAGAAACATTTTAGTATCACTCATTTGGTAGTTGTTGATACCTATTTTTGACTTCTACGTAATTTTTCTAGGCTGTAATTTTTACAAAAAACTATAAATTTTGATATTAACATTTATTAAATTATTTGATATTCATGCTCAAAATTTTTTATTATTGTTGTTGTTATTGCTGCTGCTATTGTTATTGTTATTATTATTGTTGTTGCTGTTGTTGTTGTTATTATTGTTGCTGCTACAATTACTGTTGTTGCTGTTGTTATTATTATTGCTGCTACTATTATTGTTATTGCTGCTATTAGTAGTGGTGGTGGTGGTACTATTGGTGTTGCTATTATTGAAGTTGTTATTATTATTATTGCTGCTATTATTATTACTATTGCTATTGTTATTGTTGATAATAATGTTATTGTTGTTGTTGTTGTAGCTATTATTATTGATGTTGTTGTTGCTACTGTTGCTATTAATATTGTTGTTGTTATTATTATTGTTGATATTATTTACATACTATTTCACATAATTTATTGATATTTATTAGATTATTTAATATTTATGCTCAAAATTTATAGTTGTTATTATTGTTGTTATTATTGTTGTTGCGGCTGTTGCCGCTGTTGTCTTATTATTGTTATTGTTATTATTTTTGTTGTTGTTAATGTTGTTGTTGTTGTTGTTGTTATTGCTGTTGGTGTTACTGTTATTATTATTATAGTTATTATTGTTGTTGTTGTTATTGATGATGATGTTGCTCCTGTTGTAGCTGCTGTTTTTTGTTATTATTGCTTCTGTTATTATAATTATTATTACTGTTGTTATTGTAATTATTGTTGCGGCTGTTGTGGTTGATGTTATTTTTATTGCTGTTGTTATTATTGTTGATGTTATTGTTGTTGTTGTTGCTCTTACTATTGTTATGATTATTGTTGTTGCTATTATTTCTACTATTGTTATTACTTTTATTGTTGTTGTTGTTGTTGTTCCTATTACTATTGTTATTTTTGCTGTTGTTATTGTAGTTGTTGTTGTTGTTAGTGCTATTATTGTTGTTGTTGTTGTTATTACAGTTATTATTGTTGTTATTATTATTACTATTTTTGTTGCTGTTGTTATTGTTCTTGTAGTTATTATTGTTATTGCTACTGTTGTTGCTGCTGTTACTATTGTTGTTATTGTTATTATTATTTCTGTTGTTGTAGCTGTTATAGCTATTATGTTATTATTATTGCTGCTGCTATTTTTATGGTGGTTGTTTTTATTGTAATTATTGTTATTGTTATTGCAGTTATTATTGCTATTATTATTGATAATATTTTTACAGTTGTTGTTATGGTTGCTGATGTGATTATTATTGCAATTGTTGTTGTTGTTGTTGTTGTTGCTATTGTTGCAGTTATTATTGCAGCTATTGTTGTTGTTGCTGTTATTGTTGCTTTTTTATTATTGTTACTATTATTACTATTGTTGTTGTTGTTATTGTTGTCGTTGTTATTGTTGATGTTATTATTGGTATTATTGTTGTTATTGTTGATACTTTTGTTGTTGTTGTTGTTGTTATGGTTGCTATTGTTGTTGTTGTTGCTGATGCTTTTACTGTTACAGTTGTTACTATTGTTGGTTCTCTTGTTGTTATTATTGTTGTTGTTATTATTATTATTGTTGTTGTTGTTTTTGCTATTATGGTTGTTGTTATTATTATAGTTACTGCTCTTGTTGCTGCTCTTGTTGTTATTGTTATTGTTGTTGCTATTGCTATTATTGTTATTGTTGTTGTTATTGCTGCTGCTGTTGTTCTTGATTTTGCTGTTGCTGCAATTGTTGTTGTTGTTGCTGTTGTTTTTGCTTTTATTGTTTCTGTCGTTGTTGTTATTGTTGTTGATGATACTGTTGTTCCTGCTATTGTTGTTGTTGTTGTTATTGATATTGTTGTTGTTATTGTTATTATTTTTTATTGTTGCTGTTGTTTTTCTTGCTGTTTTTATTTTTTATTATTGTTGTTATTATTGCTATTGTTGTTACTGTTGTTGTTATTATTTTTGTAGTTATTTATTTTGTGGTTGTTGTTGTTGCCGCTGTTGTTGTTGCTATTATTGTTGCTGCTGGTGTTGTTGCTGGTGCTATTGTTGTTGTTGTTGTTGTTGTTGTTATTGTTGTTGTAGTTGTTGCTTTTCTAAAATTAGCCACAACCCTCTCCATCTCTCTCTAAATCTCCACCGATGAATCTCTGTTGAAAATCATCATCATCATTTCTCCTTTCCTCTCTTTGATCTCTCAACTGGTCTAGCCTCCAACAGGCGTCCCCCGACGGTGAAGCCATGTCCCTCATGCTCCAATAGTCGCCGCTAGCAGCAACGATCAGTAAACTGTTCCCTAGTGGCATAATCATCTAGTGCACACTATCCATCACTGCTGATCATCACCGACCGATAATTCTTCCCTAACAGCAATACCGCCTTATTTCTCTCTTCAGCTAATAAAATTCCTCACCCGCCACTAAAAAATAGCCATCGGTGGACCAAACCAATAGCCACTACCGATCACTGCCATTATTTTTTACCAAATGTCACCAGAAATTTTTTAAATATATGGCAGATTTACGGAATTCATCTCAGGTTTATTTTCTCGTTTAAGTTCTTATCTAAATATCCTCATCTTCCTCTTAACTTTTCCTTTTTCTTAGAGATATTCTTAATTGACAATGTTTGGTGTTATGACCTGATTATTATAGACTAATAGTAGAAGAAATCAAATAAAGAATGTGAGAATTAAGGTTTGAAATCAGGGCGAGGATAAAGGTGAATAACCAAAATTTAAAATCAACGGCTGAGACGGAATATTAATGAATGAGGTTCAAAAGCTGTGATCTTGACACATTAAAAAGAGGTTGTTAAAAGGCACAGAGGAGAGAGAAAGCAGCTAACGAAAATCTAGTATTCTTTACTTTTTTCTCATTTCTCTTTTCTCTCTTCTTTCCTCTTCTTCTTCTTCTCTTCTTAATGTATGATCTTTCTCCTTCTTTCTACAGATTCTCAACTACTATGGAAGTCCATATCAATTAGCTAACTTAGTTTCATTCAACAATTTCTTATCTTGTAATAGACACTCATTTCTTCCATTTTAGTAAAATCAGAATACTATCCCAAAAATACTTGCAATTTAAATTTTTGTTTATTTATTCCGTTATTTCTTGATTGAGATCATGACATTTGATATCAGAGCCTGATCTGTGCAACCTGTGTGGCAGTGATGGCTGAGGGAATTTGATTTAAGTTGATTGATGAGAAGCTATCTAGGCATGATGAAGTGTTGAATGAAGTATTGAACAATTAACAAAGATTTTGTGAAACTTAGAAGGGGATTCAAGGTACTCTAGAGCTAATCTTGTATCGACTAACTACATTGGAAAGGATGCCTAATAGAGCTTAAGTGGAGCAACAAATTGGTAGAGGTTACTTTCAATTCTAGCTTAGGACATTAGACAGAGCAGATTGCAGGCGGTTCTAATTCCTCCTCTAAAATAGGAATTCGCCATCTTTGAAGGTCATGAACCTAAGGTATGGATCCATAAATGTGAAAGATATTTCAACATATATAGAACTCAGGAAAATCAGAAGGTAGAAGCTGTTGAACTATAATTGAATGGGATAGTTGAAATATGGTATCATTCATTAGTGTTAAGTAGAGGTAAGGTGAACTGGACTGAATTTAAAAAAGAACTAATCAATAGGTTTGATGATGATACGAGAGATTACATTGTAGAAGAGTTTAATAGGCTTCAAAAGACTTGAACTGTGGATGAATTCCTTGGGAAGTTTGAAGATCTTAAGGCACAAATGTTAGTGAGGAATCCATAACTTAATGATGCTCATTTCCTTTTAAGTTTTATGGGTCTCTTAAGAAAGAAATCAGGTTTGCTGTGAAGATGTTCAAGCCTAATATTCTTAAGGTGGGTATTGAAAAAGGCTGGGATATAGGAGAGGGCCATAGAAGCTGTTCGTAAAAGTAACAAGGTTGCATTAAAAGGTGTGACTATTGTCAGCAATCCACCTCCCACGAGAGCTTTAAATTCTTCCACCACTAATCCTAGCCCTTTTAGAATTAGTCCTAAAGTGTATGAATACAGAAAACCTGATTTCTTTCTTAAGAGTTGCCCTTAGATGCCCTATATGTATAACACTTGACCCAATTCTTAGGATAGGGAGTCCATCTAACAATATTGAAAGAATACCGTGGACTATAACTTTCCAAAACATCAACAATTTGAGACCATTTTATATTGTCAATAATGATATTAAATATACTTCTCAATAACTTCTATATTGAATTAGTTACTTCCCATATTGACTTGGTTAATGAGTACCTTCCCATGAAGAACTATTTTCTTTCTCTTCCATAAGAACCACAATATAATAATAAGCATTGCTTGATATACTCTTTTAATTCTACTATTTCTAATGTTGATCCACTATTTCCTAATTGCTTGCTTTAAAGTCACTAAAGGGTAGATATTTATTTCTCTTGAGAAAAACGTCCACACTGCTTGAGCAATATTTTATTTCAAGAATAGATGCTCAATAGATTCCACCTGTTCATGATCACAATTCCTACAAAATTGAGAAATAATAGCATTCCAAGTATGCATTACTTATG
>NW_025889741.1:0-1810 GCF_002878395.1 Capsicum annuum
TTTGGACGTTGTTGGGGAAGATGGGTGCATCAGCGCCTGCAGCTTCAGACCAAAAGACACTTCAACCTGCAGATCCTTTCCAGTATTACTTAGATAAAACTAATCCTCACGTATTATATAGGTGCATTGTGACCACTGGCTTGGCACTCCTTTATGCTCTTCGGATTCATTATGTTTAAGGACTCTACTTTGCTACATATTATTAGGTTTACTCATGGTCAATTTGCTGGCTGGTTTCCTTTCGCATCTTATAAATCCTGAGATAGAACCTTCTGATGGACACTGTTGCCAATTAAGGGTTCAGATGAGTTCAAGCCTTTCGTTCACGATCTTTCTAAGTTCAAGTTCTATTATTTGTTCTTGTTGTATGCCTGTGATTTTATTTTTATTTTGCAAAGAAAATTTGGTCATTTTTTTGCCTTTATTATCTATCCTACGGGAATTTTTTCAGATTTCTTTATATGTTATTTCCAGTGGTCTTTCTTTTCCTGGTAAATTCAAATTATTATTCATTTACGTATCAGAAAGCATGTGTGTTTTGACATTAGGAAGAAACCTTTTGAGTTCATACATCTTGTGTTATTGTAACAGTTTCCATTAGAACTCGGCATGACCGCATATTCAATTTTTTTTCTTTACTGCTGCCTAGTTTAAGTCAAATCACCCTTGTATCAGTTAGGTGACATTACAGTCACACTATTGCTATTTTACATTGCTTACAAGTTGTGAACCAATTATATCACTAGGTATATTGTTGTAATGTATAAATCCTATAGCTGACCTGATGAGCTTCCTCCATATTACTTTCTGTAACTGTTAGATTACGGGTCATGGGTCGCCCATGTGGACTGACCCTACCCGACCCAGTCTTTAATTGTTTTGATTATCTGATATGTGGAAGATAAGCAGGGAGCATTTAAATTTTGAAAAATAAGGGGGAACAGTTACTGAGTAACTGTTTATCCATCCAAATTACTCCTATACATATAGGCTTCTTCCTCTGTAAAAAAGATACGGATAAAAGCAAAAACAAAATTAGGACAGTAACAAAAATATCAACAAAAATCCAAATAAAAAGCTTTTAGTTTGTGAATCTACTCTCTGTTTTCTTGAAAGACGAAGATTGACTTGGGACAATTATATCAGTAGCAAATTCAACACTTCCGCTGCTACAGATTAAGGTACATACACTCTATTTTTATTCTGAATTTGCTATCAATGGTATCATAGCAAGGTTCATTGCCTTAAGTTTGTGTGTAATATCTTGATTTTAAAGTGTCGAGATAGAAAAATGATTTAGCACATACCTGTAAATAAAAGTTTTGGTCTCCGGTCAGCCGTATCACTGATCCGATCAAAGGCGCCGCCAAGTCTGGTCCGATGCGCCACTTAAACTGCTCCGTTTTGCGTAATTTTAATGTCAAGTTTAAGTGTATCTCATGTTATTAAAAATAGAAAATACCTGTTAGAGAGCATATATGACCAGATCTAAATCGGGGAATATGAATCCAATGCAAATCAAAATACTAGCCCCAATTTGTGGCATATTGCGAAGTTTTTTTTTTTGGTTTGTTGACTATACGGTACAGAATTGTGATTCTAGAAAAGTTGTGTCAATTTGACTTCCTGATTGAATTGTTTGTTGTCGCCTTCCAAATTAGTTAAATAAACCATTAAGGAGAATGGTTTTGTCCTACTTTCTTCTTTGTCTTGTGAAAGAATAGGAGTTTTTTTTTTCAAAACTAGTTTATGAAAAAGTATTGTGTCTTCTCTGCCAAGGGGGTTAGTGGAAAAATTGATGAAAGATAAA
>NW_025889742.1:0-6024 GCF_002878395.1 Capsicum annuum
ATGCACAAGATTAAAATCTGATGCAACTATGAAAATCTGATGCAACACATGAACAATCTAACAGATCATTCATCTATCGCGACAGATGACTCTTCTATTTGGAAGAAATCTAAACAATATTGATCGAACAGATAACTCATTTTACAACAGATGAGTGATATGTTTCAATAGATCAGTGATCTATTTCTATTATTTCTAATAGTTTACTCGTCCGTTGTAATAGGTCAGTTAAATATTGCAACAGATAACATACCTGGTGCAATAGATTAGTGATCTATTTTTATGGTTTCCAACGTATTACTCATCCGTTGCAATAGGTTGGTTATATGTTGCAATAGATAACTACCTGGTGCAACAGATTAGTGATCTATTTTTATTGCTACCAACGGTTTCTCTTCCGTTACAACAGGTCGGTTATATGTTACAAATGATAACATACCTGGTGTAACAGATGTGTGATTTATTTTCACTGTTTTCAATGGATTACTCATCCGTTGTAATAGGTTGATTATATGTTGCAACAGATAAACTACTTGGCGCAACAGATTAGTGATCTGTTTTTACTGTTTCCAATGGATTACTCATCCTTGCAACAGGTTGGTTATATGTTGCAACAGATAAACTACCTGGTGCAACAGATTAGAGATATATTTTTATTGTTTTCAATGGTTTACTCATCCGTTGCAACAGATCAGTTATATGTTGCAACAGATAACATACCTGGTGCAATAGATTTGTGGTTTGTTGGAACTGTTATTTTACCTTACCGTTGTGCATGTTGGATTTACTGTTATCCCTTTTTAATGATGCATTAATCAATTATAATCTATTTTATGTTCCTGTTAATTTAAGATAATATGGCTCTCAAAAGAAAAGAAACTGAATCAAGTCTAAGTAAAGGAACAAGTGCAGTAGCTCGGCTACATCCACCACTCTATGAGTTTACTTTACAAGTGTAGGAAGCAGTAAGTCCAATTCTAATCAAGTTTTTATTTTAATTAATGATTATTTTAAATGATTTCATCATCATTCTAATATATGTACCGATTTATTTTAGATTGTCCATCCGTGGCTTATTCTAACCAACCGAGTTGAAGATGTCATTTTTTCTTACTTTACGGTCCGTGCAAACTTTAACGGACCCTAAGGTCGTTGATGGAATAAAAATGAAATTGTTTGGAGCAACAACCATCACAAAAAAATAATTTTGGATGGTGGGCTTGTTGTTGTTGACGACGGTAGTTGTAGTGATAGTGGTAGTGGTGCTGCTGTTGGGGTTAATGAAACTCCTCTTACCATTTTTGAAACAACAAGCCATTATGATTATAATCATACTGGTTGTACAGATTTTTCTTCAGATTTTGCCATATCTAGCAAATATTCTATATGCAAATGTCAAGACTGCAAGGCAAAATACGATGGAGTGATTAATGTCATTAATGCACTAACTGATTCTATAAAGGAAATGACATCTAAGAGGGGTGTCATTCTATCAAAGAGAATTTCATATCCATATACTCCACTAGAGATTAAGGCGGCTAAGCGGAGAAGGAAAGATACTTCCAAGGCATCATCAGGCATTGAAAAAAGCAAAATTGCAATGCCTCTGTCTTTGTCTTGCACCGATGCTCAGTGTGCAAGGGCCACAAGAGTGCAACATGATCCAAAGAAGGTGAGTGTAGATCACCTGTTCGAACAAACAAATAGGCACATATTTGTTTTAACAAATGATGCATCTGCTAAAAATTATCAAACAGATATATACATCTGTTGTAATTATTGTCTAACCTGTTGCATCAGATGCGTTATTTGTTGGAATAAATGAGTCTTATGTTGCAACAGATGGGTCATCTGTTCGAAATTATCGTACTTCTCTGATTTACCTATTCAAATTTATCCCAACAGATGATTCATCAATTGCAATATAAGGCTCTTCTGTTGCAATAGATGGACAATCTGTTGTATATCTGTAATTAGCATTGATAATTCTGGCTTTCCACGTGGATGTCATAGTAGAAAACACTACTGAAGATCATAATATCACAATTGATAATCCATTAACTTCTTCCAAAGAAGAAGAAAAAGTGGAGTCTGTCAGTTTGGGAGAATGGAAGAATTACTCGTTTGAAGGGTTAAACATCTTAGACGAGGCTTCAAAAAAACTAACACAGTTGATAAATGACTATTCAGAATGGATTGTCGATGGGCTGTTAAAGCATCATGCCGGCAGGTACATAAATTAATTTTTAAAGATATTGGTTTATACTATTCTTGTTGTAAGAACGTGACATTAACACATATAAATCATCATGTAGAAAACAAAATGACGAATGCTACAAAGTGAATGAATCAAGTCTTAGTTTTTATATGTTTGACTTTGTTGTTGCACACCCCAAAACGAAGAATTGGTTCTATTTGATATCATAGCCCCAAACTTGCTAGAATGATGAGGTTTAAATGCCATACATATTACTATTAATTAATCCTTTATTTAATTGCATCTTTATCACGTAATCCAAAATGTTTGATAATATGTGCAGCACATCGATGTCATTTTTTACTACCTCCGAAAGAAGGCCAAGTTGCAAACACAAGAACAATACAGATACACGACAGACAATTGTTTGTACAAAGTTTACATCAATAATGCCTACGATAGGTATTGTCAACAACAGTCGAAAGTTTTCCAGAATGAGGAATGCTTAATCAACATCATCAAAGGTTTTAGCATTTTGGCTGGCTTACCTTGGTATTTGATCGATGAAGTGTACATCCCAATCAATTGTGGTGATGAATTTCATTGGGTGTTAGCTATCGTCATTCTAAAAGAGAGGTGCATCCGAGTTTATGACTCGATGTCGCAAAGGAGATGTTGTGGGCCTTCGTCTGAGATACAAAAGCTGGCCAAAATATTGCCTACGTACCTTGATATGAATGGCTTTTTGGACCAAAAGGTTCGTACTGATTGGTCAATGATTGAAGCATACCGGGTTAAAATGGGTAATCCATTTGATGCACAATATGTTGAAGGAATTGCTCAACAAACCATTTGTAGCTTGTAAGTATAAGTGTCATGATTTAGTTTCATTGCATAAATTTCACAACGTTTGCATGAACTACAAGATATGCATTATCTATTTTTTTTAAATGCAGAAATTGAGGTCCTTTTGTTGCCGCTTACACCGAGTATTTGAGAGATGGATTACAAGTACCAAATGATGGACTTGATGCCGGATACTCTGCAAAAGATATGTGGCTCTTTTATGGAAATACGGAGAAGTGAAAGATCAGAAGTCGTACTCAAGCGAAATTAAAGATCCACGATGACCAAACTCGAATTTCATAACACCGGATGAAGAAAAACTTGTCCATATTGATTAGATCTTTATAGCTTGAGTCCGTCAATGTAATAACCTATCTCCTTGGTTTAACTTATTGATTTATATATAGAGTAGATCATTTGTACCCATAATAATTTTTTTTACATTTCATTTATTTGTTGAGTTATTTCATGTAATTTCTGAAGGCTTCGACTTATTTTATGTTGTCTATGAATATAATTTAATCCTTAGTTTTGAACATGTTAATTGAAATGGAATACTAAATTCAAATATCGCAACAGATAATACATCTGCTGCAATAGACGACATATCTTATCAAATAGATTTAGACATATGTTGCAACATGAGATACAACACGTAGATCATCTGTTGAAAATTATATAATAGGTCTTCCTACTTTCTTGTTTTTTCCAACAGATTACTTACCAGTTGCAACAGATAGATTATATGTTGCAATAGATTGGATATCTGTTGCAACAATTGGATATCTGTTGCGACAGATAGATTGGAAAACATCTATTAATGCAACAGATGACCAACTTATTCCAACAGATAATCAATCTATCACAACAGGTATTATATTTGTTACAACATATATAAAATCTGTTGCATCATAAAAATTTAACTTGGCCAGACCTAAAAATTATTTCCACTACATGTAAAGTGAAGTGGCTTAAAATGAAAAATTATTATTGTGTTCGTTTCTGTCTTTGTACATATTCTTTTTTATACATGGGCTCCAACCATTTAGTTAGTACCCCATAATCCCAAACTCGTTGCATCTTTCCCATAACGGAGTCGCGTATATCAGTCATTTCTATTTCGGTCAGCAAACACTCGATGTATGCAAGCGAGTACGGCCCGCACGTTGCACCGGTTTTATTTTTTGGGAGCTTGATGTCCTTATTTCGACCTTCGAAATTCCATGATTCCTTCGTCAAGACTTCAGCTGGCAAATGATCCATCAACTTACTCTGCGTCAACAATTTGGGCAATAACTTCAAGAGTGGCTGCATGTGGGCTAAAAACGTGTCCTCGCTGAAGACAGGTAAGTTGCAGTCATAAACCTTAATATTTCCCTCGTAGAGTAGTATCTCAACAGCGAGAAAATATTTGACTTCCATGTTCATGACTGCAAGGATTCTCTTTGCCTTGGTCCAACTCTTGTCGTGTAGATATGGTCTCTTTCCTCTAACATATTTAATCGTTTCTTCATCCCATTGGAACGTAGAAACAAACTTATCAAATCCCGAGCCACCGGAATCAGCTAGCTTATGGAGATCAGCGCACCTATCCTTGAAATTATTGTAAAAGTTGAAGTCCATTATCCTATCGGCAACATCATAAGCATCCGGGTACGCTAATTGTCTGCCCCTCTTGAGGCAGAGAATTTTATCAACATACTATGGTATATGAAGATAATTTTTAAATAGGTTAGTAATTGTAAAGAGTAAAAACACAGTGGAAAGAATACGATGCAGAGGATTCTCTGAATCAGTTCACAGATTACCCAGCTAACACAACTTATGCAACAGATGTGTATTATATTGCAAAAAATTACACATTTGCTGCATAGATTCTTCTTCGTGGAGTAGATTGGATAGATTCTTCTTCGTGGAGTAAATTGGAAGGCTAGGTTAGTAAAATTAAACTTACACTGTCCTCGTACCACACACGTATATTTGTCATTTTTGTGAAGTTTTTGGCGGCAAATGAATGCATGGTGTATTCTTTTTGAACCTTTGTCCTGCCATTCATGATTTCTTGCAGTTCCTTCTTCTTCTTCTTGCCAAGTGTCGCGAATATATCCATCTTCTTTAGCGGCTCCTGAACTTCAACAACTCTGGAGCGGGAGGAGTTACAGTTTTTACTGTTTTCAGAACAATGAGAATTTGTCTAATTTTTCTTGTCTAACCCCTCCTGGATTTCAACTCCTCGACAGCTTCAATAATAGCCTCTAATTTTTCAAGGAGTTTATCCTCTCTGTCCTTGTACACTTTGCATTTACAATTTTATATTAAAATAATTAAAAAAAATAAAAAAATGATAGTCCACTTTTTTCTAATTTTTAAAATTTAAATATTTAAAAAAATTAAAAAATAATAAATTTAAAAATTAAAAATTAAAAAAGGCCACCCCACCTCCTACCCTCATTCAACCACCCCACCTCACCCCAGCCCCCACCCTACCCAAGCCTTCTCCCTCCCCACCCCACTCCAACCCCGTCCAACCCCCTACCCTACCCCCAGCCTCTCCCCACCCACCCCAGCCCGTCCAGCCTCTTCCCACCCCACCCCAGCCCCGTACAGCCCCTCCCTACCCCAGCCCACCCCGTCCATCCCCTCTCCACCCCAGCCCACCCCAGCCCATCCCAACCTCCTCCCCACCCCACTCAGCCCTATCCAGCCCCCTCCCTACCCCAGCCCCCCACAGCACCACCTTCAATTTTTTTAAATTTTTCCTCTCTAATGAATATCTTTTCATTTTTTTTAAATTAAAATTTAAATTTGAATCTTTTCATATTTTTTTGAGATTAAGCTTGAAAAAATTTAAAGTTTTTGTGAATTTGTTAAAGACATTCAAATTTAAAATTTTAAAATTCATTATGTTTGTATATATGAATTTAAATTAGTTGAAGAAGAATTTTAATTATTAAATGAATTTGATATTTAATTTGTGAGTA
>NW_025889743.1:0-20435 GCF_002878395.1 Capsicum annuum
GTGTACGAAATAGATAATTAGTTCTCGAAACTAGGCTAAAATATGGGTAAAATATATTGATATAGGCGCGTAATTTCGCCTATCATCAATAACCACAAAGGAATAATAACTGTCTCCGAATACTAATAAAGACATAACTAGTATAGAAAGATAGAGGTGAACTTTGGACGTATGAATGTCCAATCGCTACCATGAAAGCTCCAACAATCGCCCGAATCAAGTAAGCTGAGATACACTCGAGCTAGGACCTGAACCGAAAGGGTGCAGTAGGCATGAGTATGGTCTACTTGTACTCGGTAGGTATCATAGGCCGACCAAGCAAAGTAGTAAATAAAGCATACAAAATATACACTAAGGGCACGTCACCTGCAATCAGATAATGTCCCACAACGGTAGCACACACCGCTTGCACTAACAGTTCTAGTATATCTCACATATATTACAAAAACACACCAAGATATGAAACACAAGTATACATTATGTCACATATAATATAACAAGAAATAACATATAGATACAAGATCATCAAATACAAGTAAAGGAAAGTAAGACAAACACATAGATGACAAGTTAATAAGGCAATACAACACAACATAAACACAATAAAGTAAGTGCAATGTATATGATAATGATGATGATGATGATGATGATGATGCACGAGGTTGTCGCACAACCTCCGGGATCGTTGCACAATCCTCGTATACACCTACGGAGCTAAACCTTCCCGACATAGGACCCATGGGGGGTTCGTCAACCCATATACAATCCACATATCTCATATCTCCTTTTTGGCACATCCCTCGAAAAGGGTTTTATAAGGTGTTACAATATTTTTAAAAAGGTATTGCCAGTGTTTCTCAGATATTGCCACAGTGGTACCAATGTTTCATGAATGAGTATGATATGAAGATGTAATGCTCACACCCAATCACAATAAGTATTTCCACAACCAACCACATGATATATTTCCATAACCAACCACAATGATACATTTCCACAACCACATGAGCTAATATTCACTCCTTATTTTCATTTCATCCATGAATTTCCACATGTCTCATATTCCAGTAAAGTATGAATATAATCACAATACACCCATGGTACCACATTAAACAATACAATACAAATACTCACATGTATTCAAGGCTATCAATGTCATATAGGACCCCACACGGTCAAATATATCACATAATATTTCAATTTTGACAATTACATCACATATAAGCGCCCACACGGGCACAACACATAGATAGACATTTTTCATGATTAGTTTCCACCCTTAACATATATTTTGTACCATCATTTACTACCCAGCCCAGTCTGAAGAGCTAAGCCATAACCAACCTCGAAAACCAAAACTGGTCCGCTACACTTGAACCCACGACCTTACTTTTCACGAACAGTCCCGAACTCTACTAGAAACATCAAGTATTAAATCTACGTGTCAAAACAAAACCAACGACACCCATATTGACTACTTTTGGTTCGGGGTCAAAACAAACCTCAAAATAGGTTTCCGAAAAAGAAGGGCAAAATTGAAACTTTACTTCAAAAATATGTTTTTCATATTTTTAGAAACCTACAGCTGAAAACCCAAGTTAAATTGAGTGAAAACAGGGTTCAAATCGAAGAAAAACCATTTTTGAGCTTTACCGGGTAAAATCTTTGAAATTTGGGTTAAAACCAAGAATCAGAGTTGTTTTGAAGGTTAAATTTAGGGGTGGCAAACGGGAGGATTGGATTGGATTTGGATGGGTTAAATATGGATCGAGCAAAAATGGTTTGGATTGCAATCCGTCCATATAAATATGGGTAAATATGGATTTGGTCAAATATGGATTAGGTAAAAATGGTTTCAACCTACTTTAACTCCTAAGTCAAAAACTTAAAACTTCTATATCATATCAATTTAACTTTTTTTTCATTTCTTTTTTTTTAGGTTTTTCTTTTTAGTTTTTTTTTGTCTCTCTTCTATATGTAGCCTCTAGTTTTCTTTTTTTTTTTTCTTTTTTTTTGTCATCTTTTTTCTCTCTTCTATCTCTACCCTTTGTTTCTCTTTCTTTTTTCTTTTTTTTTTTCCTTTTCCTTTTCAGTCTCCTTTTTTTCTATTTTTTTTTTTTTTTTTTTTTTCTTTTTTCTCATTTTTTTTTGTATTTTATGTTTTATATTTTTTTTTATTTTCGAAGAACATGGTTAAGTCGAGTACAAATTATGAATGATGACTAAACTATCGTAACCACTCAGTATATTTGTTTTCACCATCATCTTTTTTCTTTTTTCTTTTCTCCTTTTTCATTATTTTTTCTTTTTGCCTTTTTTTTGTATTTTTTCTTCAGTTCTTTCTTTACACATTTCTCTCTCTTCTATCTCTAACTTCTACCTCTCTTTCTACTTTTTTTTTTTTATTTTTGGCTTCCTTCTCTTTTTTTTATGATAACGAAAATACCATACCACATATTGATTTATATTCGCCCAACATTTATAATTCGAGGGCTATGTGGATCCTCAGCCATATATATTTTAGTCTCAAGAAAATACAATTAATTCATATACTTTTTTTTTATTTTTTATTTGGTGTTCGGTGACTACATTGGAGCCCCGACTAATTCAGATCGGGCATTGCAGAGCCCATTAAGGTGGCAGCGCTCCCAACAGAGTTTTCTCCATAACCAGGGTCGTACCCTCGACCTCTGGTTAAGGGTGGAGAAGCTCCATCCACTGCACCACAACCCATGTTGATTTTAATTCATATATTTATTTGTATATAAATACAAATGATAAATTGCACATATTGACAACTAAACTATTCAAATACAAATAATAAATATATTTAAAATATATAGTATGATACAAATAAATTAAAAGTAAAAAGATATAAAATGCAATGATAAATAAAAAGATGAGGAAAAGAATATAAATAATAAGAAAAATGACAAAAATGACGAACCAAGAATGAAAAAGGGAGAAACGGAAATACAAAAAAAAAGAATGCAAAGGAATAAAATTGAAAAAGAAAAAAATGATGAAAAAGAAGAAAGAAAAAAAGTGTAAGAAACGAGTAAAAAATAAGTGGAAAAAATGAAAAAGAAAAAAATTAAATTAAAGGAAAAAGGAAAAAAAATAGTAATTTAAAGGAAAAAAGAAAGAAAAAACAAAAAAAAAAAGAGAAATAAAAGATAGAAAAAAAATAATAAAGGAGTGAGACTATGGATTATATTTAATTGATAAGAGATATTATGAATTATATAGGTTAAATGGAATAATTAGAAGCTTATATTTATTAACTCATGCAGGTCTCAAGCGAATACGAATGATGAAATAAGAATGAGAAAGGGAAAAGCGAAAAAAAGAAAAGAATACAAAGAAAAAAGAAATAAAAATAAAAAAAAAGAAGAAAATAGATGAAAAAATGAGAAAGAAAAAAAGAAATTATAAGGAATGAGTAAAGAAATAAAAAAAATAAAAAAGCAAAAAAGTAAATTAAAGGAAAAAAGAAAGAAAAAAAGAAGAAGAAAAGAAACTAGAAAATAAAAAAAACTGAAACTTTAAGCATATGTGAGTGATCTCTGTGTTTAAATGGGTACCCATATTTTACCCATTTTGCCCATATTTGTATGAGCTTTTAAAATGAGTTCAAGTCTATATTTACCTATTTGAAATATGAGTGATCCAATTCACTAAATATGGGTTAAATGGACTCTTTTCACAAATATGGGCTGAAATTGCCACCCCTAATTAAATTGATGAAAAATTAGTAATTATAAGATAAAAATATTATTCAAGTGAAAGGGGATGAAATTTGGTTTTAAAATCATACCCTAATATTTTTGGGGTTTTGAGAAATTTATCAAGAAATTTCTAAGAAAATGGTGAATTCTTACCTTAAATCTGTAATTAAAATCAAGAAATAGGTGTTAATCTAGCTTCCCAAGCTCTCACAAACTTCACTTTTAAGCTCCCAAAATATTTAGGGTTTAACTCTCAAGAGACAAGATAAAAAAAATGAGCAAAATAGGTAAAAAAAAAGGTTATTTATAGTGCAAGTTTTTCTGCACTGCTGTAACAGAAAAAAAGCTGTTTTTTTTTCCAACTCAATCCGGACTTTAACAGGGTGCTCGAAATTTGTTCGGAGTTCGATTTAAGCAAACGAAATATGCAACCACACTAAATTCGATATTAAGGATGCAATGGAGGTATCAGATTTTCCATAAAATGTTGTTTTCACAAAATTGACCCCCGAAACTCGAAATCACAACTTTCCAAATCGAGGGTCCGAATGCGATTTAAAAGTCGTAAAATCATACCAAACATGCTAACACACTAAAATTGACATTCCAAATCTGTTGGCGAAGTTGTATTTTCCATACGAGATCATTTCGATCAAATGTGGGTCCCACATCCATATTTCCAATTTTCCAACTTTTTGATCAATAGGTCGAAATGAGCTCGGGTGAACCAGGACCCGAACCAAAGGTCTACCTAGCCTAAAATAGATATTCCAGAGCTATTGGCGTAGTCCGTTCGATCATCTGCCGTATGGATCAAAATATAACCACATAAGTCCAAAATAAGGCTCTTGAAGCCATCAAAAACCACAAATATTGCATAAATGATACCAAAATGCATCAAAAATCATGTCAACCACTCCCACACCCCAGAAATACCATAATACAACTACGGGAAGGGGTAAAACAGTTAAATCACATAAAATCACAAATTTCAGATATTTCATCAAATTTTTAGGTCATTACAAACATAAGCCTCGGTTTAATGAAGCTCTCCGAGGATCTTGAGGCATTTAACAGCTATCCTTGGGGTATGAAAGCTTCAAAATGACTGTCAAATATTTGTTAACTCTGTTAGTGTCAAAGACAATCAACTTATATGGCTTCCCATGGGCTTTCATGGTAAATGTTTCTTTCTTCTATTATGATATCATTCATTTTTTTCACTCAATAATGGTTTTGATTTATTGGCATTATTTTATAGGCTTGGGCGTTTGAAGTCATTCCTTATTTGAGAAAACAAGTGAACTACCAGGAAGGATTTTCCTGTCCAAGAATCTTGAGATGGTTGTCGGCCAAAACTGATAAAAATGCAAAAAAATTTCATCTCTTCAACCCCTCGAAGGATGCAATAAGTATAATTATAATTAATTTTTTCTTTTTATTGATGATTTTTTTGAATGATCTGATCATCATTCTGATATATGTAATGATTTATGTTAAATTGTGCATCCGTCGCTAGTTTCGACCAATCAAGAGTTGAAGATGTCTTTTTCTCTTACTTTATGGTCTGTGCAAACTTTATCGGACCCTAAGCTCATCGATAGAACAAAAAAATGGAATTGTTTGGAGCAACAACCATTACAAGCAAAAATAATTTTGGAGGGTGGGCTTGTTGTTGTTGATTGTCTTAGTGGTGATGAAGTTGTTGGTGGTGGTAGTGGTGCTGCTGTTGGCGATAATGATGCTCCTCTTACAGTATTTAAAGCCAACCATTATGACTATGATCACACTGGTTATACAGATTTTACCTCTCCCAGCGAATGTTCTGCATGCAAATGTCAAGACTGCAGGGCGAAACATGATGTAGTGATTAATGCTATTAATGCATTAACTTCTTCTGTAAAGGAATTGACAACTAAGAGGGTCTCATTCCATCAAAGAGGATTTTATTTCCATCCGCTCCATTAGAGATTAGGGCTAAGAAGAGAAGGAGAGTGATTTTCAGGGCATTATTAAGCATCCAAAAAAGCGAAATTGCAACTCCTCTATCTGTGTCTTTCACTGAGCAACGTACAATGTTCAAAGGAGAGCAGCTTGAGTTGAAGAAGGTGAATATATATGTCCTCCAACTGACTAAACAAATAGACACATATCTGTTTCAACAGATGACATATCTGCTGAAAATTATCAAACAGATATAGACATCTGTTGCAATAGGTAACTAACTTGTTACACCAGATAAAGTATCTGGTGCAACATATGTCTTGTCTATTTTAATAAATCAAACAGCTCTTCGTACCACTTTTATTTATACCAACAGATGACCTATCTGCTGCAATAAATGATTCATATGTTGCAATGGATGCTTTATCCGTTGGAAATTAACATACAGGGTCTTCCTCTTATAGAAATTTATCCCAGCAATTGATTCATTGTTGCAATAGAAATATAATATGTTTGGGACAATTTAAAACGGGAGGAAGGCCTGTTTGATTTGCTAGAAGAGATACTCCTTTTCCATTTTGTTGTGTCTCCGTGATTAGCATTGACCAATTCTGGCTTTCCAGGTGGATGTAGAAGAAGCTACTGTTGAACAACATTAATAATATACTACTCTTTTTATGGAAATACGGAGAACAGAAAGCATAGAAATCGTATGTAAGCGACAATAAAGATCCACGATGACCAAAGTCGAATTTCATAGCACCGGATGAAGATCAACTTGTTCATACTGAGTAGATCTTTATAGCTTGAGCCTGTCAAAGTAATCCTTGGCAGTATACTTGAATTGTTGTTGATGTATTTGTTGAGATCTGTACCCATAATAATTTTTTTACATTTCATTTATTCGTTGACTTATTTCAGCTAATTTATGAAGGCTTCAATTTATTTTATTTTGTCTATAAATTTTATTTACTCCTTAGATTTGAACTTATTAATTGAAAAGAAATACTAGATTCAAATATTGCAATAGATAACGTATCTATTGCAACAGACGACACATTTATTGAAATAATCGAACAGATTTAGACATATATTGCAACAGGTTGGTAATCTGTTAGAATTTATCAAATAGGTCTTCCCACTATTGCAACAGATGGACTTAGGTAGAAACATTGAGATAATGCAACAGATGACCAACCTATTGCAACAGATAAACTATATATCAGAACAGGTAGAATAATTGTTACAATGGATGGAGAATCTGTTGCATTATAAAAATTCAAATTTCGTTGGACATAAAAAATTGTCACGACGTGTAAAAAGGTTAAATTGAATTGAATTAAAACAAAAAAGGAGGAACCCACCAACGGTGTTCAGTTCAAATACCTAAAATAAAATAGGCATCAAGTAGACAGTGTTCATTTTAAACACGTAAAATAAAATAGGCATCAAATATGTCAGTCTGACACATTTTGCTGACTTGCCGTCACTTGGCCCCCAACGGTCATATATTTCCCTCCCATTGTCTTATATATTCATCTTCCTCCTAAAATTTAACCCTAAATTTCCAAATCTTCTTCTTCATCGTCATCTTCTTTTATCTATCCAAATTCTTCAAATTATTTCTTTCATTTTTTTCCAACTGAGCTTGATAATGTCGAGTGCATCTTCCACTACTTTTTGTGATAAAGTTTTTCAATATTGTAAGTGCGGTCATGAAGCTCTATTAAAGACTTCTTAGACTCAAAAAAATCCGGGTCGTAGGTTTTTTACTTGTAAGATTTCAAAGGTAATATTTTTTTTTATTTAATTATTTGATTAATTATTGACTTGTAATTATTTTGTATTTGTGTTCTCTTTTTTATAGAAATTGGGTGGATGCGATTACTTTGATTGGTATGAAGAACGACACCCTTCACAAGCAAATCGTGTAATCTGGGGTTTGTTGAACAAAGTCAAGGCTTCTGAAGAGAAACAAAATCGAGCATGAAGATACTACATTATTGTTGTATTGCTACTGGTTTGGTGTTATTGGGCACATGGATATTCAAGCCTAATTGCTGAAATTTTCATGGTGGTATGTGTATTTGCTACTGGTTTAGTGTTGTCGAGCACATGGATATTCAAGCATAACTGTTGGAAAATATCAAAAAGATTCAGGCATATGTTTTAAAATTTAGGTCATCTATTGGAAATTATCAAACAGGTCTTCCCACTGTTGCAACAGATTAGACTTAGATTATTAGATTATTCATAGAAATAATATCGATGTAATGCAACAGCTGACCAACCTATTGCAACAGATAAACTATCTTCCAGAATAGATTAAATATATTTTATAACAGATTGACAATCTATTACATTATAAAAAAACTCAACTGTCATCAAAAAAATTTGTTGCCACTACATGTACATGTAATAAAGTGAAGGGTGACTTGAAATTAAAAATTACTATTTCACAGGCTCTTCTATATACACAGGCTTCATGCTTCCAGTTAGTACCCCATAATCCCAAACCTCTTGCAGGTTTTCCACAACGTTGTCGTATAGAAAAGTCGTTGGCTCGGCCATTTCTGTGTCGATCAACAAACATTCAATGTGTGCAAGAGAGTGCGAGCTGCTCGCTTTAGCCGCATCATCTTTTGGAAGGATCATTCCCTTTTTTCGACCTTCAAAATCCCATGATTTCTTCACCAACACTTCCTTTGACAAATAATTCATCAGTTTACTCTCCCTCAACAAGATGGGCAATGACACCATCAGTGGATCCACTAGTAGAAAAAGATAGAAATCGTCGATGAGAGGTACATTGGAGTCATAAACATTGATATTTTCCCCCTCAAGTAGTAGCTCAAGTCCTCGTACGACATACGCATATCAGTCATAGTCTGGAAGTCTTGGGGGGGGGGGGAAGGGAGGCCTGGGGTAATCTGGTGCGCGTTGTTTGGCATTCTTGGCCTATCACAGATCCCTCTTTTCTTCGGCGCCAAGTTTCACATATAGGTCCACCTTCTTGACTGCCCCTAAACTTCAGCAGCTTTTGAAGAGGGAGGAATTATAATTTTTTTATTTTCGACCGGAGAGTACTTCTCTAATTGCTCTTTTCTTTCTCCTAACCAACACTGTAGGAGTGTGTGGATCCCTCACCTTCTTGGATGGTATGACACACCTCTTGGATTCAAATTTCTCTATAGCTTTAGAGATAGACTCTACTTTTTCAAAGAGTTTATCCTGTCTGTCCTTGTAATCTTCGCATTCGCAATGAGAACACGAGGGTGAAGAGGGGTGAGAGGGACCTGTGTAAGGGAAAAAAGGGATGTTTTCAAATATATTTATTCTTTCTTGAGCATCAATATGCTCATCATCATGAGTGGTAGAAGAATCAACATGCCCACTACCAACACCAACAACTTCACCAGAAGAAGCACTCGGATCCTCCTTAGTGAAAGGTTGGTCATGAAGAGCCTCAACATTAGGCTAACCTTTCCTAACTGCTCTTCTTATGGCTATTGCTCCAGCCAATTCCTTTTTTATTAACTCCACCGTTGGGTCTACTATGGTATCAACATAACCTACTGTAATATAAGAAGTCATCACCGGCTCCTCCTCAGTAGGCACGATCCATGGATGTACAACCTATAAAAAAGAAAAAAAGACAGATGTATTTAAATCATATAATATAATAATTTTCACAGTTGGGCTACATTTTTTTAAAAAAGACCCATCTGTTGCATAGTTTGTAGTATATGGTTAAAATCTGTTTGAGTCTAGTTTAGAGAAACAAAGCAACACATGGATAATTTATTGCAAAATATCAATCATTTGTTGCAATAGTTGCACAAGACGGGTAATCTGTTATGCAACAGATGCTCTGTACGTTGCAACAGATGAATAATATGTTATCAGATTACACATCTGTTGCATGATATACAGTAGATGGTTAATCTGTTAGGAGTCGGGTTCAGTGAATCAAAGCAATAGATGGGTAATCTGATGCAAGATATACCCTGTCGCAATAGATGTCCCATCTATTGCATTAGATATATTATCTGTTCAATATCTTTCTTTGAGTAAAATTATTCTACTTTAAGAAGATGTACTGCATCATCCGGAGGGTTAAAGAGATCAGCCTCCTTAATATTGGTGTTGCTCTTTGCAGCCGACCACCTAAACATCCTTGGATGAGAAACATCATTCGGGTAATCCATTAACTACTTTCGGAGGGGAGGAATAGCTTCAAATGCCCAAGCCTAAAAAATGTAAATAGTAAGCAAGCAAAAAAATAGTCATAATAACTATATTCAATATAAATTAATGGATGAGTAAAATTAGTGATTAATTTTACCATGAAAGCCCAAGGAAAGCCGTATAATATGGTCGTCCCTGAGGATATCTTTGTTAATAAATATTGGACAGTCAAGTAGAAGTTGTCATATCCCCAGGGATAATTATTGAATTTATCAAAATCCTCAGCACGCGCCAACAAATCATCTTCTATGACCTTGTTTTCGTCTCTTGCCAATATAACCGAATGGGTAAACCAAACTAAGCACAATTGCTACCTGTACTGCTCTGGTATGGTTTTATCCTCGAGATTTATCAACAAATATGATGATTTGTAGCCACGTCAAGTAATGTCAAATAACCCATTTATTTTTTCCTTGCATTTTATTGTCTTGGATCTTTTGCGGGGTGGTGGTCCTTCTGGATGATGGCATCTCAAGCCCGTCACTATGGCAAACTCTTGCAAGACAAAACACATAGGCATGCCACAGTAGTTGACCCAGATTTCATCTATCTTCTTTTGGCCCCCTCCTCCGGATCTTTACCATCCCCCACATACTTGATTATGAGCTTGAGAAGACCATATACCATCGTCTTAGGGAAACAGATACGGGCAGAGGGGTCCTCAGGCATCTGAAGAAAGCGTCCAAAGCAGCTTTTCTTAAAAAGTCCGCCTATGTTTTCGTTCTTCATAATTTTTATGAAATGTTCAAAAATTTTCCCCATCTAACATTTAAGTACAATTTGACCAGTTAGTTGTTTTGCTTCTAGGCCATTTATCGGGATTGCAACTTAAAACCTATCAATACTTAAAGTTTTGGAAGGATTATGCTGGGATGTCGATATTAATTCACGCCTCATTGGTGATCTATTATCATCATGTTGATGATCATCCTCTTTCTCTTTCTCACTCTCCAATTCCTCCTCTTTCTCACTTTCATTTTCTTCATTACCTTTCACAGACCCTTGTCCACCTCCCTCAATATTGTTTTCATATCTCTCCTCAGCTTTACTTTTCCCTGACTAAGATTGTTCAGGAAGCACCTCTGAATCCCTCTGTACTGTAGCCTTTTTTTTGGGGGGGGGGGTGATCAGACATTGATCCACTTTCATTTTCTTTTCTTTTGGGAGACATGTTTACCTACAAACAAAGAAAACTAAAATTACATTACAATTGATGTATGCTAAATTTTAAAAAATACATTACAAACACCATGAATACCAACACACCAACAGCCACTACCACCAACCAATGCTAACAAAAAAACACCACGAATACCGACACCATCGAAAACCACCACAAACACCACCAACCAATGCCGCCACCAGTGCCACCACGACGACTACCAACATCACAAACACTATCCAACAATACCATGACAGTCAATGGAACACTGCGACCGAAACTAGGGATTTCTCGAGTTTTTTCTATGATTTTACCATCAAAACTCAAAATTGTAAACTCATTCTCAAAGATAATACAACTAATAGTTTTATTTTTAATCATTAACTTAAAAGACCTTATTTTTTAGAAAAAATAACAAATATAGAGATCTTATCGAACTCTGTTGCCTACGAAGAGAAAGAAAATGACTGATACAAGCAAGAATAAAGTCGAAAATAACACCTATGTGGTCGGAAATGAGAAGAAAAATGATCTGTTGTGGAAGGTTGAGCAAATTTATTGAGTAGTTGTTGTTTGTACTGTATTATTGAGTGAGAATGAGATATAAAGAGTGAGACCTCGAGATTTGAAATGATGAAACATTTTGTATGGGTTGATTTGTATTTTGGAAAAGAATGACAAGTATTGAAAATGTTAATTTGGTCCAAATTGATCTTAATTATTTTTAAAATCATAAAACAAATGCATAATTTTTAACCCTCTCATCATGTAATTGCCGAAAGAGTAATTCAATTGAAATTGTATAAAAACAATTGAAGTTGTAGTTGATCGAGTACTCTAGTTGACTCTATGAAAACTCACCCGTGGTCCTAGATTAATCAGTTTAGATACTATTAGTCTAACATATGAACTCAATTGAAATTGTAAAAAATAAATGTTCAACATGTTGCATCAGATTTCTCATTTATTATAAATTATCAATCAAATTAGATAACAACAGATTATGAATCTGTTGTAAATTATCAAACAGATTAAGTCATCTGTTGTGATAAATTACCCATCTGTTGTAAATTATCAAATGGATTGTCATATTTCGCAGCAGATTACCCATATATTGTAAATTATCAAATAGGCACTGCCATCTATTGTGGCTGACCCTATGAGAACTCACCCCTAGTCCTAGATTAATCGATAGATGACCCTATGAGAACTCACCCCTAGTCCCAGATTATTCAGTTAAGGTATTAGTACCCTAGTCCTAGATTAATCAATTAAGATATTAGTCTAACATATGAGGTAGTAAGAACTGGTTCGGCTCAGAGTTATCGATTGAAGTTGTAGTTGACCCTATGAGAACTCACATTTAAGGTATTAGTCTAACATATGAACTCAATTAAATTATATATAAATAAATGTTCAAACTGTTGTAATAGATGTCTTTTCTGTCGGATCAAATCAAACAGATTATGTAATCTGTTGCAACATATTACGTATCTATTTAAACTATCAAACCTAGTACATCATTTGTTGCGACAGATCACGAATTTGTTGTCAACTATTAAACAGATTAAGTCATTTATTATGACAGATTACTCATCTGTTGTAAATTATCAAATAGATTAAGTTATATATCACAATAGATTACCCATCTATTGTAAATTATCAAATAGGCGTTGTCATCTATTGTAGTTGACATTATGAGAACTCACCCCTAGTCCTAGATTAATCAATTAAGGTATTAGTTGAATGAGGTAGTAAGAATTGATTCAGCTCAGAGTGATCGATCGACAACTCTGATCGGGAGGAACGCAATATTGTCTCTTCATGCAATTTCCAAAAGACTTAATTGAAGTTATAGTTGACCCTTTGAGCTCATTCATTCATCCCTAGTTCCACCTAGATCAATGTAGGTAATATTATTAATCGTAACATTAAGTTAATAGAACTCATTTCAACTCAGAGTGATCAATCGACGACTCGGGTCAGGATGATCGTAATACTAACACCATGCAAATGCAACGACTCAATTGGATTTGTAGTTGACCCTGTGAGCTCATTCATTCATCCCTTGTTCCACCTAGATCGATGTAGGTACTATTATTAATCTTAACATTAAGTTAATGAGGAGCTCATTCATTCATCTCTAGTTTCACCTAAATCAATTGCAATAAAATCTGTTGCAACAAACAACTAAGCTGTTGGAGAATTTTAAATAGATAACAATATCTGTTGTAATAGATGACATATCTAATTTAATTATTAAATAGACTTTTGCATCTATTGTGATGGATTACGGAGCTGTTGGAAATTTTCAAACAGATATTGATATATGTTATAACGGATGACATTTTTTATTTAGTTATCAAATGGACATTTCCATATGTTGTCACAGATGGCTGGTCTGTTGGAATTTTTCAAACAGATATTTATATATGTTGCAACAGACGACATATCTATTTGAAAATATTTTTTTCTTTCAATTTTAAAGCAAGCTTCTGTCCGAATAGATAAAGTAGTACTACTAAAGGCGGTAAAAAATGTCTCTTAGATAACTCAAAAATCTCATTGAGTAGTCTTGTCTTGCCTTTTCAATGTCAACCATTTTCTTCCTCGTGCCCCTCAAATTATTAATGAATATTAATTAATGAATATTGAAACCCCGAATACTTCTTCCGTTTCATATTATATTAGTTTAGTTGGCCCCTATTGACTTGGCACACCCATTAAGAAAATATTAATTAGGAGTTTATTTTACCAAATTAGCCTAATTAATTATGCTTTGAAAATATAAATTTGAATAAATACACTTTGTTGTTTAGTCATTTAATATTAAGGTTAGTACATCTAGAAATTAGAATTATCTCATCTCTCTTTCAGCCTTAAATTTGTTTTATTCATCTCTCATCTTTTTTCTTTCTATCCTCTTTAGGGTTATCACAACCTTTTTTCTCTTCTCTTTCTCATAAATTTCCTTTCGGATCTAAACTGATCCATATCTTAGATTCCCTCGACTGAAATTGCTATTTTGATCCCCTTTTGACATTAAGGTGTGATTCACTATTGCTCTTTTATTCTTATCTTCTTCTTGCAAGTTATTTACATCTTTTTTTATTTAATTACCATTTACCCATATCATATTTAATTAAAAAATTTGAAGGAACTTTTAATTGTTGAATAAATGAACCAAGAATTTTTATTACAAGATGCAAAAAAAAGTCATCTGTTGGCAGAAGTTTAAAAGCCTTGTTGGCAGTATATTTTTTTTTTATCTATTTTGTTTGTTTCTTTGTTGTTGATGCTGTTATTGATGTTGTTAGTGGGGTTGGCATTGTTGAAACTTGTGGTGTGGTGGTGTTGACAATGGCAGATCCAGGTTTTTTAGACGGTGGGTGCTTCTTAACTTAAAAATAGTGGAGTCTGAACAATCATCACAAGGAGTAAGGGAGAAAAAAACTAAAAGAAAGTTTAAAGTGAATAAGGAGAGAAGAGTTGGTTACCAATATTAAAAGAATATGTGATGAGTGGGAATTGAACTCAAGACTAAAAGAAATAAATAGCCTTAAGCACCCATAAACAAAAACTAGGCTAACCAAACAACTCTTATTATGGATGCTCGCTGATTAGATTATATACATTTTTCTTAATTTCCATATACATATATAAAGTTCGATACGAGTTCAGTCTGTGTTCGTGTACCCGAAGGACTCCATGTGGGTCCGCCCTTGGTTGTTGATGGTGTTGGAACATAGGATGTATGCTTCTTTGTTGTTGATGATGTTGTTGTTATCTTTGTTATTGATGTTTTTTATTTGTTATTTGTAGTTTATGCTATTGTTGATGTTGCAAATGATGGAGCAACTGTTGGAACAAATCAAACCACTAGCAAGGCTGCTCTGTATTCTAACAGACTCCACATCTGTTGCATTAGACTTTATATCTGACGCAACAGACTCTACATCTGATGCAACAGACTCTACATCTATTGCAACATATGGATAATGTTCTTTCTGTGACATTAATTTTTTTCTTCTTCTTTGTAGATATAAAAGGAACTGAAAGTTGATCAACTTTTGCCTGACCATCACAAGAGGCTGCTGTAAAGATAAGTTCAAAGGAATAAACTGCATGCAGATGGAACTACTTCATATGTGGAGGTATGTATTACTAATAATGTTATCATGGAAACACACATAGAGTACACTAATTTTATGAATGTTGTTTTTACTGATTAGTCGTAGATCATTCAAACAAGATATCTGCAATTTTATAGTTAAGTTTGGTAGGTCTGAACTGATAAGGATGAGGGACCATGAATATGGTTCTGATACCTTGTTAAGATTTAATATTGGATGTTGCTCATGTTTATTTATCGTGCCATCTATAGACATTCGTTGTGGCAAGCATTTCTGGTGACGGTATAAACTTTTAGATGATGGATATGTTGTCCTCTATATGGTAAAATAATGATCAAACCTTACCCCTCCTTGCTTATCTTGTGCATACAAATGTGAAGAGTTTAAGGCAAAACATGATGGTGTGATTAATACTGTTAATGCATTAACTACTGATGTAAAGGAATTGATATCTAACAGTAGTGTCATTCGATCCAAGAGAATTTCAGTTTCATTCACTCCTTTAGAGATTAAGGCTAAGAGGAGAAAGAAAGCAATTTCTAAGTATCTGAAAAAAGAAAAATTTTGGATCTGAAAAAAGCAAGAAGATAAAAAGGGGAGGAATAGGAAGGAAAAATTGAATGCTAGATTTAGTTCATCTTGTGTTGTTATGTAGCGATACTCCATCTAATCTTGAGTTCTTTTTCTTTTCAGGATAGTGAGGAAGGCAGAATCTCCCTATCATTAGCTAATACCGGAAACAAGACATCTGATGTTATTGAACCACTAGACTACCCTGTGAAGTTTGATAATCCAGAAGATGTCTTTGCTCGAGTTAGTCACCAGACTGCCCTGTGAAGTCGAGAGAGCGCTTGCCTTGGAAAAACTCAAAGAGAACCTTCCATACTTCTCCTTGACCTTGCGTAGAGCTAAAAAGGACCAAGAGGAGTATTATAAGAAAGCTGCCAAGAAAGAAAAAGAAAGTTGTCTTCATTGACAAACTCATAAAAGATCAAGAGCTCTATACTAAACTTAACGACCACAATAACAAAATGATAGAATTGAAAGTGGTGACTTGACTTAGTCAAACAAAATCCACGATGACTGTTCATATCTCTTAATTAAATAAAGTTGGTGGTGACTTTTCGAATATGTAAATTAAAAAATAATGGATCTAAATAAAATATTTTATATTTTTATTGTATTACGAAAAGAGACAGATTGGTAATCTGTTAAAAAATATATTCTACCTGTCAGATAACTTACAACATATAGACATTTTGTTGCAATAGATGGATATATCAGTTTTTTTTTCCATCAGCTGTGGTGTTTGTTGCAACTTGCTAGTCATCTGTAGTGTCTGTTGCAACTTGTTAGTCATCTCTTTATTCAATTTCACTGAGAGCAATAGATTTTCCCAAACACTTCTTGGCCAAACTCAATTTTTGCTCTTGGATTGCTTTTTTTTTTTCTTTGCATCCTTCAAGCTAGCCTCCAAATTCAATTTTGGCCATCAATCCAAGAGAAAAAAATTTAATTTGGAGGCCAGCTTGAAGGATGCAAAGAAAAAAAGAGAAGCAATCCATGAGCAAAAATTGAGTTTGGCCAAGAAGCGTTTAGAGAAATCTATTGCTCTCGATGAAATTGAATAAACAGATAACTAGCAAGTGCAATAGACGCCACAGTTGATGGAAAAGCAAACTGATATATCCATCTATTACAATAGATTGTCCATATGTTGTAAGTTATCTAACAGGTGAAATATATTTTGCAACAGATTACCAATCTATCTCTTTCCGAAATACAATAAAAAGAATGTTGTATTTAGATCCGATTTTTTTTAATTTACATATTTTAAAATTCGCCAGTTTTATTTAATTAAGGGATATGAACAGTTGTGACTTTTTGTTTGACTAATCCAAGTCCCCACTTCCAATTCAGTCATTTTATAAATAGGTCCCTCCGACCTCCTCTCACTCACTCTCACTCGTTCATTCATCTACACTTATAATACTAATATGGCTGATCCACATTCGTACAAGATGATTCATATCGAGTCCTTGCAGGAACTTCAAAGGCAGTTTGATGAACTCCAAGGGATTTGGCCGACTTCGAAGAAAGGCTGAGAAGGGCCCAGTTGTTGCCGGATGAAAATTGTCAGGTTGACAATAATAATAGTAATAATAATAATAGTAGTAGTAATAATAATTAGGTTATATTTTTTCTTTCTTTTAGCATATGTATTTTCATTTTTTAAATCCGATCTACCTATAAGGAAAGGATTCAAAAAAAAATCTATGTATATGTTTGGTTTGGTTTGGTTTGGTCGACTTTTAATTTTTAATTCTTATTCAATATTTAATTATCATTCTATGTATTCCCTATTCTCAACATGTCGACGGTTGAAGGTTGGGAATAAGGATTGAGCACTTGTGGCAACAGATGGTGGTGAAAAGTCATATGATGAGAAATTCTTCTAAAAACTGTTCTTTAATAAATAATAAGGAACTAAATGATATTATAATCGTAAAAGAAAGATTATTTAATTTGAAAAAAGTCACAACATTTGATTAAGTTAATTAAGTTATATGATGATATGATTGTTAAGAAAAAATTGATTGAATAGTCGTGACTGTGACTTTTGTCTAAACACATTCAACAAACAAAAATAAAAAACGTTGTTGATGCATCAAATTCCTCATCTATCGCGACTGATGAATCAGTTAGAAGAAATCAAAAAAGCTCCTTAAACAGATTGTCAATTTATAGCAACAGATGGTATATCTATTGAAACAGATGGGTTATCTGATGCAACAGATATACAATCTGTTTTCATAGCTCAATTAAAAAAATGATTATCAAACGGTTATTGAAAACCAGGTGTATTCGATTTTTAAATTGAGAAAAAGGTTATTTAAATTTAATAAGCTGAAAAGTCATGACATAATAATAAAACTCACCAGTTTGATTTAATTAAGTCATTTCTTTTCACAGAAAAGAATAAGAAAATAAATGATAAACACAATTTAAACCGTAAAAAACTCACCAGAAATATTCTTGTTTTTACATATTTTTTATTAATTTATATAATTAGAAAGTCAGAAAATTTGGATGTCATGAAGATAGTTTTTTTAAAAATATATATATACTATATGTTGCAACAGATATATTATCTGATGCAACAGGTTATCTATTTGTTGCAACGGATGATATATATATTGTAACAGATGATTGATATGATGCAACATATATATAATCTATCGTCCAACTCAGTGTAAAAAATAAATTATTTTAATAATAATAAAGCTGAAAAGTCATGACTTATCATACTATTTGCTTAATTTAATCAAGTCATAACTTTTTACAGTAATAGAGGTGAATAGTTGGACCTTTAAATCTATTTTATTAATTTATATAATTAAAAAGTCAAAAAATTTTGATGTCATGATGATAATTTAAAAAAAAAAAGATATATAGATTATATGTTGCGACATATATATTATCTGATGCAATAGGTTATCTATTTATTGCAACAGATTATATATTTGTTGTCACAGATTAGTTATCTGATGCAACAGATATATAATATATTGTCACAACTCAATATAAAAAAAGCGGTTCCTAGAAATAATTTATTATTAATAATAATAAGCTAAAAAGTCATGAATTATCACAATATTGCTTAATTTTATTAAGTCATAAAAAATGTCATTAATAAATGGAGGTGAAAAGTTGTGACTTTTTTCCTAACACATTCAAGTTCAATCCTCTATAAATAGGTTCCTCCTTACTTAATCGTTTATTCTACTACACTCTATTTATTCCTTGCTCTTGTTGCACCTTCAACTACTTTATCTTCAAGGACTTGATAGCTTTATCCTATCTCTGGTAAGTTTTTTTCTTGATTTTTGTGTAAATATACATTGTGTATTACATTCGAATTCTTTCTTTTCTTTACTTTTGTTTTTACGTGTATGTTTTGTCAACTTATGCGTTTTCTAGATATGCCTGATCCAGTATGGGACGCTGCTATTTTATGAGATGCCATGCAGGAACTGCAGAAGGAGGTTCATGACCTGCAGTGGGAGTTAGCCGGCGTCAGAGTAAGGATGTTGCGAAAGATTCACAGGCTGAGGAGGGCGCTGCTGCTACCGGTTGAAGATTGGCCGGCTTGCCATACGAATAATAATGATGATAATAATAATTAATCTTTTTTTTTCTTTTACCTATGTATTTTTATTTTTTTAATAAAAAATTTATGTTTGATGCATTTGACATTTTAATTCTTATTTAATTTTCATGTTGTCTATTTCTTTTTTTCAACAAATGACATGTCTACAATTAAAGAATAATTTGAATCTAGTATCAATATCAAGAGGTCAACATTTGAGGACAGGAGTTGTATTTTGTTGTTCGAAATAGATTATTCATCTTTTGCAACAAAATAATTATTTGTTGCAACAGATAAATATTCTTTTGCAATAGATATATATTTTATTGCAACAGATTACTTGTCTTTTGGAACAGATTACTAATCTGGTGCAACAGATTATTTATCTGTTGCAACAAAATACCCATCTATTCGATTCATATTACTGGCACCTAGAACCATAAACATGAATCCAAAATGAGTCTACTATTGCAACAGAGCATTTATCTGGTGCCACAGATGATGGATCTGTTTAAACAGATTGCTCTTATATTGCATTCATGCTCGCGTGCTAGCTATTGTTGAAAAAACAGCACACTAGCAGTTACCCAGATGACAAATTCAACTAAAAAACATAATTTAACTTACCAAAGTCTCCTCTAAAGTAAATTTCAAAGTTGAAAGTGATGTACGAAATAAAATTTGAAATAAGAAATTGGTCAAAGAGCAGTAGTAGCGGTAATAACAACAACAACAATGGTCAACAAGAAGAATATGAAGATGATAATGAAGTATAAGATGATGATAATGAATCAGAAGATGATGAATAAAGCAGTAGCAACAATGAACAACAAATATCGCGTAGAGAGAGATAACAACAGATGAGGAGAGAGAAAAATATGCCTTTTTCCCTTCGTTTCCCGGTATATTAACTAATATTTGAATCAAAGTGTAAATTTAAAAACTTGTGGGTTATTTTGAAATTTTCAAAACTTTCTTAATCCATAATTAAGTAATTGTCACCTCCACTCAATTATTAAGACTTGGTTCACCTACACCTCACTTTAACACTTTTTTGTCACCTGTAGTCC